>NW_014575157.1:0-10618 GCF_000527765.1 Bipolaris victoriae FI3 | reverse complement strand
CTTACGTTATACTAGTACTATACGGGTTTATTAGAGTTATTCTATTCTTAGTTTTATTTTACTTATTATGCCTATTAGGGTATAAGTCTCTATTCTAATCTCTTAATATTAGCCGTAATATGCGTGTACGTTAGTAGTAGTTAAGTTATCTTAATCTTATAGAAGTTANTNTCTAATNNTAGGTNCTATAGNGTTTAGTATATATTAAGTAGTATTTCTTTATTATTATTTATATAGGTGTAGACTATATTAGATTGTCTAAGTAGTGTAGATAGTAAGTAAATCTATCTTTTTACTTCTTATAGGCTGTCTTAGTATAGAGTCTTAAGTAATTCTAGTATTACGCTGTCTTACCTTTTTACGTAAGGTATAGATAGTCTATTTCCTTTCTAGAATTATACTATCTTCTTATATTTAGACGCAAGAGGTTATTCCTCTTCTAGCGTCTTATATTCCTTATCGCTAACTAGCTTAGCTTTAGATGTGTCTTTAGACGTAGTTAGGGTTAAGTTATCTAATCTACTAATAACTTCTATGTCGTCTAGATAGTATTAGATCTCTAATTAGGTAATAACATTCTATAACTTATTATTATCTAGTTCTAATTTCTAATGTAGGACGTTAAGCTGTCGTTTAACCTTATTCTTACTTAGGTAGTTACGTACTATATAGCCTTCCTTACTATATATATAGTAGTTAATCTTCTTCTTAGTATCGTCCTTATTCTTATTCTTCTTATAGTAAGGCTTACTAGGTCCTTTTTCTTTATTAAGGTTGTTAAGGTGTATAGGTTCGTACCCGTTGGTTGCGTATGCACTAGGTGTTCTAGGCTAATAGCTTCTATGTTGTCCCTAGTTAGGTTGCGAACGTTGGTAGTGTTACTGTTAAGGCTAATCGTTCTTATTATTGTTGTTGCGCGTTCTCTAATTAAATAGTCGTTCTTCTAGCGCGAGCTTATAGAGTTTATTATTAAGTCTAATAGCTTCTTCTATAAGTTTGTTAAGGTTAGTAATATTAGCTCTACTTCTTATAAGTTCTCTACGTACTATGGGTTTTAGGCCCTGGCGGTATATGCGCATAAGAGCGTTATCGTTCTACTTAATATACGTGGTATACTATTAGAATTAGGTCATATAATTAGCTATAGACCTAGTTTAGCGTAAGGTCTAGATCTTTTATTCCGCGATTAGAGATTTCTTAAAGGGTAAGAAGTTTTGTCGCATCTTGGTCTTAAAAGCGTCCTAGTCTTTAACTAGGGCGGCGTTGTTAGCGTTATTAATAGAGTTATCTATATAATGTTTAATAATTAGGCTAAACTATTTTTCTGCGTTATCTTAGTAATAGCTAGTAGCTAAGATAACCTTATCGTTATCTTCGATCTTATCTCCGGCTAAGTAGAAGTAACGGTTGACCTAGAGGAGCTAAGCTTCGAGCTTATTGCGGTCGCTATAGTAAAGGTTAGGCTTGTAGGCGTTGGTCGCGGTTTCTCTAGTCTAGGAAGCGGTTAAGGTGTCTATTGCAATATCGCTCATTATGAGAGTATTTAAAGTGTTAAGAGTATAGCTTAAGTGGAAGTAATATAAGACCTCTGGTGTTAAGCTTCTTATTGGTTGGTTTTCGCAGATAGAGAGATAGTGTGCAATAGGATAGTAACTTAGGTAAGTAGAATAACTCTATGTATTATACTTATACTCAGAACTTAAGTTAAACATATTAAGCTATAAGGGCTCGAGGCTTAATGCTATATACTAAGTAAGTGTTGTGCTCAATAGTAAGCAATGCTTACTAATGAGCGCTTAATGTTGAGCATCTTTGCTAAGTGTTACTCACTAGTGAGCGCTATAGTGCTAAGCGTCTGCTCACTGGTGAGCGCTCATTATTAAGCAGTCACGTGATAACTAATCCTAAAGAGTGCGTATCGTTTCCTGCGGTTATGTCGCCTTCTTACAAATTACTCGTTAAATAAACGTAACGACGAAATGTCCTCCACATTCTGAGGCTGGTCGTAACAGTTAGTCTCTCTATCTATAGTAGCCTTCTAGAGGCTATATCTTAGTAGGATACTAAGTTACGTAATTTCGCTCTACGATAATTATTCTACTCGTTAGGATCCCTAGTGGTCTCCCAACCATTTATCCTCATACCTAGGGAGAGGATTCTTCCTGCTGTTACTTATAACATTACGTAGTGTTTATTTACCTATTAGAGAAAGGTTATACTAGGTATCTAAGCGCGGCTTAGGCAGTGAGTAGAATCTAGGTGCTTAGAGTAACACCTGGATTTTGCGCTCGTCGTCTGAACGTTGTTCAGATAGCGCGAGCGTGGCTTCAACCGAGATTCCATTGAGGAGCTATCTAAAGGGCGTTCAGCCCGTTACAGCTATCCCTCTTATATAAGTCTTATCTTTTCATAGTTATTTATTATCGCAATATAGTGATACTAGTATTTAAATTCTCTGAGTAGAAGCTTATAGCCTCTTAGGCATTACTATTATAAGAGTGCGTAGAGTATATTACAGCTATAAGTTCTACTATAGTAGATAGTAGCGTTAGGCATTAAATCTCTTATATTATCGTAGGGGGAGTATTGTTACTAGGAGTCATAAAAGTATAGTAAAGGGATTTTAAAACTTTATTCCCTGTCTATTCTCCTGCTACCTACGAGAGTACCGCTCTTATAGTTAGGACGGCTGTACCACAGTGTCAGCACAAGGGTCACACGTGACCCTATGCACCGGCACAGTATAGACTCGAACCCCGTATAACACTTATAACAATTACGTAACCTAGCCCTATGATATCTATCGTTTCTGGTTAGTATTCTAGGTAGTTTCTTAACTATTATACTGTCATTCCTGGAGAGGAGATCCTTTCCGCTTTTGCTTGTAATAGTCTCGCTAACGCTTACCTAAACTCTTTTACTTTAACAGTAAAGTTATATTTTTAATCCCTGATTGCGGTAGGTTAGAGTATGGCCTGCTATTCTTTTCTAAGATAATTAATCTAATACGCTATATAGCAAATAGAGAAAAAAAAAGTCAAGTTATAACAACTGGTTATAGTGCTTAGCACACGCTGCTTAGATGCTCAATAGTGCTAAGACGTACTAATCACTAGGTACGTTATGTGTTTGCGGCACGGTTGGAAGAATTGCCGTGCAGCGTCTCAGGCAGCATCCTTCACATTGATTACTGGTAGGCCGTGCTACAGGCTGATCAGCTCCTCGGTAACGCCAAGAGATAGTGATCGCTTAGCACGTAATGTGATTGGTTAGGATTGCGGCACAGCGTTTCGAGTCGCAGCCTTCGTTCTGCTTACAGGCTGTAAGCGTAATCAAGAGTATCAGCATTCAGTGGTCGTGACACAGCAGTACAGCACCACAAAGGAGTGACGAAGGTGAAAGCGGGGAAAGATCGTCTTGCTTTATGGGTGGAAGATAAGCAACCTACATACAGTACGTAACGTGCTGTACAGTCGTTAGCGATTGCGGCTTCACCCATACATGCAGCTGCGCAGCACACTTGAGCAGCCCCCCATTGCCTATGTAGCTTAGCGCAGGAAGTGGGCTCCAGAATAATTGATGTAATTAGTCAATCCACGAACATCTAATGATTGGGCTTTTGGAACGCTGTCCAGAGGAGCAAAGCTGCAATCGCTAATGACAGTATTGGCCATTGCATACACAACTAACAGGCGATCATGGGAGAAGAAAGTTACAGCCACTCTCCAAGATGGCTCATGGGAGGGAATTATCCTCTTAACGTGCGTATGCGCTGACGCTAAACCTTATCTACTGCCGGGGTAGAAAGCTTATCTGCATTCGACTATTTGCGGTCATGAGCTGTCGCAATACCCATATTCGGTTAGCATCGCTATCCTCGATAAATAAAAATTCCTTTTGTATTAGATCTGAGGGACGGTAATTTTTGTAAATACGTCATGTTCTGGTTCATGTGTAACTATCGTTATTAGTCAGTGGACAACAACTTGACTATACATGGTATTTCTAAGCTCACCAAAACACTAAGCACATGACTCTTCGGAGTCTATGCAGGTGCCATTTCGCTACCTCGGCCATCGGTATATAACTGTAGTGAAATATTCTCATTACCAAGTTTACGCAGTGTTAGTAAGGGCAGCGCGGGTTTGAATCTGGCTGCGGTAACAACTTATTGACAGAAACTGGAGAAAGGTCAACAGGCTGTAGCGCATGAGAGGAGTGTGCAAGCCGATACAAGAGGTGACTATTTTGAGTGATAGTAGCAAGCCTAATTGAACTCTGGAGCAATGTGATCAATGGCCATCGAGCAGGAACAGTCGATCACGGGCAGCAATCACAGTAGTATTATCCGGTATAAAGACGCAATCGAACTTCCCAACACTGAGATCATCTGAGATCCAGCCATTAACGGAAGTAGTGTAGTACAAGCTAGGTATTTCGGCTGAAATCTATAGCCAATGGATGTTCTGGCCCTTGCCGATCATTACTAGCGATGACTTAGCGCTAATAGCAGACACGCAATTCATGATTGAAATCCACTGTCGAGTCTCTGGTGTTTGAACGTAAGCCTTATGTTTGATAGTCGGAGCAACTACCCGAGAGTTCCATATCATAGACTTCTATGGTAACGCTAGTCGTATCTACACTGTAGATATCGATGTGTTGACAATTAAAGTGCGATTTGGTGCGCTCGAGTAGCTCAAAGGAATCCATGATAGCCATTTGTGTAGCTGTCTTGGCTCTCTCTGCATTTATATTCCTGTAAATAGCCTAGCGGACGCGCGGGTTGCAACATGAGAAGCTGAAGATCCAATGCTGGCTTAGAGGGGTAGTGTCACTGTTCTGCCTGGGGACATGGATTACTGTTTGCCGAAGCGCATGACTAGGTGGGCGCGTGCAGCTACCTTCACGAAGGATCCAATCGGCGAGCTTATCCTCTTGTTCCAGTGATAGTCGCTGCTCGTAGTGGTGAGCTAGCACGTGTTGAACGCGCCCAGCAAGACGATGGCGTCGTGTTGATCGTGAATGCTGTACGCAGTAGCAGCAGCTTCCTGCGATCAATAAACACAGCCACGATATTCAATCTCGAATAGCAGATTAAATAGCAACTCTAGAAGTAGCTATATTGAGCGCGCTGTGGTGGTAGTGGGTAGCTTCAAAAGTCAAAAATAGTTGCTGTTGGCGGAGTAGTTGGGGTGACCACTTCTGGGTCTGGCCACTATTACTACGTGCCTGGACTTGAGCCTAGTCAATCATCATTTGAATCCGCTCAGCCGGATATCCTCTGCATTGACAACTCACACCACTGCGTATTACTTTGCAGGACATGTTCGGCTGCATTAGCTGATATAGGAGGATTCCAATGATGTACAAGTATGTTGTTTCTCCGCACAGACATTATTTCCTTGCATATCTAGGTGCGCTTCTTGAAGCATGTGCCAGCACACTCTGACGAATATTTCTGCTTTGTATTAAGCCCAGCTATTTCTTTCTTTCACCTTTCGTTGCATACTTTCCCCGTTGAAAATCAACCCACATCTGTAGCGTCACACGAAAATCTCAAAAGACGTTAAATTGGAATAATGCATACATCTAATCAAAAAAGGCGGGGAAGAGGAGACTGGAGGGAATTTGGACGAGGCCATTTAGGGCAGGGCGAAAAAGGAAAAAATTGGACCGGCCCCAGGCCGTGCCGCTACTTCAAGAACAGCTGTTGCAAGTATGGCTCAGCATGCAAATACTCCCATGATCTGCCTTCCACAAATGGAAATGAGACACATGGTTCTAGAGGACGACCACCTCAACCTGAGACTCCTGAGCAACAACAAGCTAGAGTGGACTACAATGCATGGCGCCGACTCATCAAAGTTCCACCTATTAGAAACGATAAGAGAACAATGAAACAGCTTTGGAGTGGTGGCCTTGTCATCTTGAGTGGCAACAATCTAGAATGGCAGCAAATGTTGCCACGCGATTTGGACAGCGACGACTATCGAGGCCGGGAACATATCAAGGCCTTGCTAGAGCTGCGATCAAGCCCAGGAGAAGAGCAGGAACTCGTTCGTATCGCGTGTTCGTTTCTCTCTGTCATCACTCATCGCGCTTTTTTGGACTGTCTCTCCGTTGATACCTCTGTCGGAGCGCTCTACAATTTTGTGAGTGGCACGAATGGAAACCGCGCCATTCCTTTCTTCCAACATCTTTCTCAAACACTCGTAGATTCCCACCTCACATCCGTCAACTCTTCAGAAATGATTCAGAATACTTTGCGGACCATGCTGGTTGCACTTCGAGAGCTTGTTAGAAGAGAGCCTCGCGCTCGATTCAACGAAAACATCACGTCTTTACTCGATTTAATGGAAGAAGCGACTAGAGTAGTCGTTGGAGATACTCGAGATTTGATCATGCCAATCACGCGGGGGCGGATCAATGAAATACGAGCTATTGTCGCACGAACAAATGGACTTCTTGCGCAAGAAGAAAATAACGCGCAATCAGAAATGGCCACCAAGTCGACATATCCTCGCAATCTGATAATGCCACAAGATCGTCACGACAACGACAAGCCTGACATTGTTAATATTAAGATCTTTCCAACTTCTGAGGAAATCATGAGCGATGCAATCGACTTTCTGCCATCCACCGATCCCGACCAGCCTCACTTCCTTCAAAACAAGGTTGAAAGGCATATCGATACATTCTTTCGTCTTCTTCGTCACGATACTTTCGGAGAACTGAAAACGGCTCTTAGATTGTTCTTGCACACTATACAAAATGATCCAGCTTGTATCGACAATCCGAATCTTAGTCTCGGAGATTTTCGAGCTTTCCACTACCCGGATGCGTACATCAGCTACATCTCATTCGACCGTCGCCATGGTCTCGAAATAAGTTTATCGTTCAGCCAACTTCCACAGCTACGCAGAAAATCAGCGAAAGAGAGACAAAAATGGTGGCAAGACTCAAAAAGACTTCGCGAAGGTATCCTTCTCTCATTTATCTCGGTTCGCGATGGTCAAGTTCAGCACTTGTTCTTCACTGTCAGCAGAAGAGATACAGACACGAAGCATGACCGGAGCCTCACCAAGGAAGATTATCGGTGCACCATTACCCTAAAGCTGGTAGCCGTTGACCAGACACAGGTAGCTCTGGCCATTTCCTTGAGCTGTAAAAATGCTCGTGGACTTCTTCTAGAGTTCCCCGGTATCATTCCCGCCACATTTGTACCAATCCTCGAGAACTTGAAGGAAATGCAAAAGCACAGCAGGCTGCCGTTTAAGGACTGTATCCTTCCCGACCAAATCGAGAACGCGCAGAACCGGAAAGGCGGAAACACTCTTGACATACCGGCCCCGCTTTACACTCGTCGTCCTGAATTTGCTTTTAATTTGGAGTCCATTTTCAAGAAAGACGAGGTGGGAAATGGCGATATCTACGTGCGTTCGAACTCTTCTCCTGATAACACAGCTATGATTGCCATGATTGAAGCTCGTACCGGACTAGATCGTGGCCAAAGTGGGGCCTTGATATCAGCTTTGACGCGTGAATTTGCGTTTATCCAAGGTCCCCCTGGTACAGGAAAGTCGTATCTCGGCGTCGAATTGATGAAGATTCTAATGGACTGTAAATCAAGAGTGGACTTAGGGCCTATCATCGTGGTGTGAGTCGAATTTCCAATATTTATATCCTTGGCTAAAGATGGACAAGGTGTTATACCAACCACGCGCTTGATCAATTTCTCGAGCATTTAATCGAAAATGGAATCCAGAAGACTATTCGTATCGGAGGCCAGAGCCACTCCGCCATGCTGGAAGAACACAACCTTCGGAAGATTTCTCAAATGGAAGGCAAGACAAGATCCGAAGGGTTCCTCCTTCACAAAGCATACGAGCATTTAGAACAAGAGTCAGAGCAAATCAAGAAAAGTCTAGGGCGACTTCATGGCGTTTTTAAACATGCCAACTGGTCAAATTTGCAGTATTACCTCATGCGCAGGCACCCGCAGATTCACAAGCAGTTTAGTCGATTTGATGAAGACGGTTTTGAGCGTGTTGGTAAGCCTCTTTTTGATGTCTGGCTTCCTCCCAATAGCAGTGATGGCACAGCGACACGAGATGGCGAGATCAGGCTGGCGGCCACCTTGATCGACCACGTTCTACAGAAGGCGGCAGTCAACGTTCATTCCTTGTCACGGCAAGAGAAACAAACCCTTATAGATTTCTGGTGTCAAGAGATCTACGATGATGCTCTTGATGATCTTTACGAGAGTGTGAAGATAACTGACTCTGCGTATGGGCAACTAGCAAATATTCATGACGAGGTTGACCGACGAGTCCTTCAAGAGGCGGACGTCATTGGAATCACTACCACGGGTCTGGCGAAACGAATTTCCACTCTGCGGCATGTGCGATGCAAGATTGTGATATGCGAGGAAGCTGGAGAAGTCATGGAACCGCACATGCTATCTGCGTTGCTCCCGACGGTAAACTTCTCCCAGAAACAGCCCTATACCAGCACAAGCATTCTAACGAAAACATTTATAGGTCGAACATCTGATCCAAATCGGAGACCATCAGCAACTTCGTCCGCAGATAAATAACTATGGTCTTTCGCTCGAAAGTAATCAGGGCGGCCTCTACCAGTTAGATCGAAGTCAGTTTGAAAGGCTTTCTGTGGGGCAATCTGGGCGACCTAGGATTCCAGTAGCCCAGCTGAACGTGCAGCGACGAATGCGTCCTGAGATATCGAAATTAATACAGGAAACGGTCTATCCCAGATTGACCGATCACGATACCACTATTGACCTTCCAAATGTCGTTGGAATGCAAAAGAATGTGTACTGGCTAGATCATGACCACTTCGAAGAGGGACAAAACTCCGAGATGCACCACAAATCTCATTCAAACATTTGGGAAGTAGAAATGGTGCATAGTCTGATCCGCCACATTGTTCGGCAGGGTGTCTACAAAAGCAGCGATATCGCTGTCTTGACACCTTACACTGGACAGCTGCAGAAGCTTCGCTCAGCAATGAGAAACGACTTTGAAATCGTACTTAGCGACCGAGATCAGGAAGCACTTGATAAGGAAGGATTCACAGAAGGCGACGCAAGTCCTCAACATGAAGTCGCAGAGCTTCATTCAACACACCGTAAGACCGTTTTGGAAAAAAAGACACTCATTGATCTCTTACGAATTGCGACTGTCGACAACTTCCAAGGTGAAGAGGCCAAGGTCATCATTGTCTCCCTTGTCCGAAGCAACAATGAGAAGAGGGTCGGATTCCTCAGGACGACAAATCGAATCAACGTTCTTCTCAGTCGAGCTCAGCACGGAATGTACCTAATTGGCAACTCTGACACATATTCAAACATTGGCATGTGGCAGAAAGTTATCAACATGCTTCGGATGACTGACGCTGTGGGAACGAGTTTGGCGCTTAACTGCCCACGCCATCCCGAAACCGAGATCAAAGTTCACGAACCTCATGACTTTCCCAAAGTCAGCCCAGAAGGAGGATGTCGCCTCGCATGTCCTTGGCGCTTGCCTGACTGTGGCCATATGTGCCAGTCGAGATGTCATTCGGAAAGTATGCACAACGTGTTTCTATGCACACAGCCTTGTCAGAGGCTGCACGAACCATGCGGACATGTTTGTCAGAAGCCGACGTGCGGGGAGGATTGCGAAAAGTGTCACATCAATCTGAACAATGTCCCGCTTCCTTGCGGTCATTTCAAGGATAACGTATTCTGCTTTCAAGCACAGAATCCCGGTATACTCCGCTGCTCCATTTTGGTTGAGAAGCTTGTCCCGTCCTGCAAACACACGGTGAAGGTGACCTGCTCAGTCGACGTGACATCAGAAGAGTATCGTTGCTCAAACCCTTGCGCTACAACGTTACTCTGCGGCCACCTTTGCCCAGGAACATGTAGTAGTTGTAACCGTAACGATGCTGAAGGCAAAGTTTCTATCTCACACCAGAAATGCACCAGACCATGCGGACGCCGATTTGGCACATGTAACCATTTGTGTCAGAAGGCTTGCCACGGAAAAGACTGTGGTCTTTGCTTCTCTCCCTGTGAAGTCCGCTGCCGGCATTCTAAATGCACCTTGCGCTGCCATGAGCCATGTGCGCCATGCATTGAGAGATGCACATGGGAATGCCAACATCGTGAGCGATGCACCATGTAAGTCTAGCATCGCTCGAGTCCGTCATTCCTGGTCAATTAAACCGATACTGACCTTTATTCCCTTTCAGGCCGTGTTCTGCACCTTGTAACAGACTGCCCTGTGACCAGCGCTGCTCGAGGTATCTTTCTTGTGGCCATCAATGTCCAGGTATATGTGGCGAAGAATGCCCCACCGATTACTGTCACGCCTGTAGCTCCAAGCTGATGAGGAGCGATCGTAGATAGAGAAGAGGCGTGCCAAGGTATTAAGTAAGGGCTTAGATTTAGACGATAAGCTATATAAAGATGTGGGCTAAAGAAGACATATGGGCTAGGGAGACCAAGACTGAGCATAGGAAGTGTAAAGCTAGACTAGCGTTCGTAGCCCTTTCGGCTTGGCCGCCGGGCGTAAATAAATTGTGTGTGTGTGTAGCTCCAAGCCAGATACCA
>NW_014575158.1:0-10756 GCF_000527765.1 Bipolaris victoriae FI3 | reverse complement strand
ATAGTAGCTACCTAGCTAGCTATTAAAGAAGAAGAAGAGAACTTAGAGAAGAACTTAATAGTATATCTTTAAGCTTAAAAACAATCAGCTAAATATATAAGTAGAATAACTAATATGAGAAAATATTATAGTCTAGGATTACCTTAAACTCTCTACTAAATCTCTACTAACTATAACTAAATAACCTTTTTACTCTATAAAGTTTCTATTAGTTAGCCTAGACTTTTTATACGCTAAGCTTAGCGAACGCACTTCTTTTATTAATAACCTTATTAATAGAATAAGCCTAACGTTTAAATAATAGTAAGCCTTAATATAAGACTAGCTTAGTATTAACTTAGATTACTATTAGAGTAAACGCGTAAGAATCGCGTTAGTATAGAGCTATACTAGAGATATTATAGAAGAATACTTAAAACTATAATATCTTACTATATTAGACTATAACTAGTTTAGAAATATAAAAGAGATAATCTTACTTCTAATATCTTATCTTATATCTAGTAATAAATAAGGAGAAAGCTAAGTATATTTCTACTACTTATAAATAGAGAGAAAGAAGATATTTATAGAATTTAAAGCGCGCTTTATTAGTATAGCTATAAAAGATTTTATATTAAGATTAAAATAGTTCTTCTATCTTTAGAAGAAGATTACATCAACACTATAAGCTCTATAATTAGAATCTAAATAATTATAGGCTAGGTATTTTAAAAAATATTTATATATCTAATAGCATCTAATATAGAAAAATAAAATATTTTATTTAGTTCTTACTTAGAAGCTAGATCTAGTCTAGGTCTAAGTCTCTTAAGAAAAGAAAATTATTAAGTAGTTTAGGGATTTTAACTATATATATATATATTATAAAATCTAATTTATATCTATCTCTTTATAGTATAAACTCTACTACTTCTAAACTACTATAAAAAACTTCTATACCTAATAATATTACTACTTATAACTACTTTAACTATAGTAAATCTAGCTACTATACTAATAACTATCTAGTCTTATAGATAAGAGAAAGTAAAGTAGAAAATAAAATCTATAAAGGTACTCTTAAGTATACTTTAGATAGAAATTAGTTAAAAAGTAAAGATACCTAAAGAAAACTTTAGACTAGACCTAGATAAATATAATCTTACAAAAATAGATGTATTTATCTTATTTAGAAAAAAAAATTTCTATACTAATACTATTTTATATTTAAAGAGATATAATATAACCTTAGAATCTCTAGTTAATACTAGCGCCTATAGTTTTCTTTTTTAATATTCTACTATTACTCTTTCTATATCTTAATCTCTCTAGATATATATTGAAAGACTACCTTTTAAAATTATAAATATAGAAATCTATAAATAAGTATAGATTTAGATAGATAAATATATTTAGTTATCTATCTATATTAATAGTAGAACAATTCTTAACTATCTCTTTATAATTATAGATTAAGAATTATAAGATTAAATAGATAAAATGATTTTCGTAAAAACTTAATATAGCTTAAAATTAAATTATTTAGCTAGCCTAGTATCTCTTTATATATAGTTCTAGTCCCCCTCTCTTCTTATATAGTTAAAATAACCTCTCTATAACCTAGATATAGAATTAGATATTTAGTATAAAGATGCGCTATAGAATAAAGAGAAGTACTAAAGATAGACTAGTTCTTAATAAGAATTAGTCTAGCGTATCTAAGACCTTATAAAAATCTCTAAAGTACGTCTCTTTCTACTACTCTTACTACCTAATCTAGAGTCTATTCAGACTTTATTACTAATATATATTTTATCTTATATAGTAGTTATTTCTATAAATAATTTTTATTATAGTATAAAATAGAAAGAAAATAATTTATTTATAGCTAGTATATATAAAATTAATTAAATTCTATAAAAAGTTTAAAATAAGAAAACTCTAAGAATACTAAACTAGTATAGAACTAATTCTCTTCTATTTACTTCTTCTATAAGAATATCTATCGCGGCAGAGCTTATACCTATAACTAAACCTAAGGTAGAATAGAAAATAGTAAAGATAAAAGAGCTGAAACTAAGTAATCTAGCTCTACTAAACCTAAACTAAACTTATTTAGAATAACAAAGCTAGAGTATTATATATCTAGTGCTATATATAAAAGCTAAGCTTAAGTAAAACATAAGTAAGATAGATAATCTAATCCTTAGTCCTATCTATAAGTAACTTTATCTAAGCCTAACTACTTCTCTATATTATCTTTAGTAAAATTACTACTAATTAGTTACTAAAATATTCGTAATACAACTATAAGATTATTCTTATAGAGCCTCTTCTAAATTAATTTTATTCTCTCTATAAGTAGAGTACCAAAGAGTAAAAAACTATAAACACTTTTATAAAAGAAAATCTATAAAAAGAATATATTAATCTAAGTTACTATTTATTTATATTCTCTATACTATATATTTAGAACTATTATAGAAACTTTAATATTTATATAGATTACTATAATGTAAACTTAATTACTTAAAAGAACGCGTATTTAATACTATAAATAAACAAACTATGAGCTTATACGTATAAAGCCTAGATCTTTATAAAGCTAGATGTTCGAGTAGTATTTAATTAGAGTTAGACTAACTCTAACTTAGAAGAATATATAATATTCCATACTCGCTATAGAATATATACGTTAAAACCATTACTCTATAGACTATATATTAGAGATATAGAAATAATATACTAATTCATTATCTAAATACTTTCTATATAGTTTATTTAAATTATATTTTAGTATACTCTATAACTACTTAAGACTATATTAGCTACGTTTATAAGATATTAGATAGGCTATAAGTAACTAGACTATAAGTTAATATTAAAAAAAGGGAATTTTATACTACTTAGACTATATATCTAAACTATATTTTAATTAATAAAGGTCTAGAATTAGATTTAGAAAAAGTAGACGATCTATAAAACTAAAAACCATCTACTACTATTATAAGTATAAAGTTATTTATAGGTTTTATTCAATTCTACTAATAATTTATTCTAGAATACTTATAAATTACAAAATAACTTCTTACTCTCTAAAGCCTCTCTAGACTATTTATATAGAGTTTAGAGTATACTTAAGTCTTTGATCAATTAAAACTAGCTCTTCTCTTAATATTTACTCTCTATTACTACTATCTAAGGTATAATATAAAAGTAAAGACATATATCTTTAATAGCTTTATAACTAGTATATTATTATAAAAGTAGTCTAATTATAAATAGTACTCTATAGTATTCTATAGTAAAGTCTTATTAGAATTAGAGCTAAACTAGAAGATCTATAATAAGGAATTATTTACTATTCTTATAGTATTTAATAAATAGTAACTTTAGCTCTTATCTACTTAAAACTAAGTTAATATATATTTTGATTACTATTCTCTAGAACACTTTATAAGTACTAAGGTACTTAACGCCTAATAAGCTTAGTAGACTAAATATCTTACTCTCTTTTATTTCTATCTTTAATACACCTCTATATTAAGTTATATATAAGTAGATCTTCTTTTTTATTAGAGATAAGATATAGAAAGCTTAAAAATAGTCTAAACTAATAATAAGTTATAGATCTTATTAAAACTATATTAACATAATACCTAGATTTACTTTAACTTAGCTTAAGTCTCTATAGCCTAACTATTAAGTTTTATCTTAATAGTTAATATATTTTTAAAGCTAATATCTTTAAACTCGTTTAAGTTTATTAAAGCTATTTTATAACTAAACTATTTCTTCTTTATATTTATCTTATCTAAAAGGCCTATAACTAGATATCTTTAGTATACTCTAGTACTAAGAAATTCTATTTACTACTAGACTAAGAGTATTATTAGAAGGAAAAAGAGTTATCTTATAAAAGATATATACATAATTATATAGCTAACTATAAGATATATCTAAGATAAATCTTAGTCTTAGAAATCATCTATCTCTTACTAATTTCTAACTCAATAATATAGTATTTATATAGTAACTTTAAAAATTTCTCTAGAATAGATCTAGTTATAATATAAGTATAGTTATTATTAACTACTTATCGTAATAGACTCTCTCTATCTTTTATTATATAACTATTAATATAAGATATATAGCTAAACTATTGATTTAGTAAGTATACTATTTTAGCTATATACTTAAAATTATTATTTTAGACTATAGTCTTGAATTAATCTCTAGTTTCTAATCTGAGTTCTATTAGATTCTAGGTACTAAGGTTAAACTATGTACTACTTACTATAAAAAAACTAATAGCTAGACTAAGATTATTAATAAGTATATTAACTAGAGACTACGCCTCTTTATAGTCTACTACTAGAATGACTAAAGTAAACTACCTTCTCTAATTAATAAAGCTTCAATTCTTTTACTCTATTTTTCTATTAAAATATCTCTATAATAGATTCTTTATAAAAGTAAACTCTACTAAAGCTAGAATTAGAATTAAGATAAGTATACTAGTACTCTAATAGATAAGCTTAACTTTACTAATACTTTTACTCTAGCTATCTTAATATATAAAGCTTAGAAAACTACTAAGAAATAATAAGAAAGAATTTAGTAATAGATATAAATAATAGTTAACTAGTATAAGTACTTTATAGACTAAGTAGTAGAAGACTAAGTCTTCTTAGATACTTATAACTTAGCTATTAATCATTTAAGCTAAAAGCTATCTATTAAATAAGAAAGCCTATTTAAGATACTAAGAAAGATAGAAAATTCTTACTAACTTTAGTTACTAGAAGAGTTTTAAATCTATAACGTCTTTATACTAGAACTACTATATAAAGATCTCTAGAATCTACTTCTAGAATTAGAAGTATCTAAACACTCTAGAATCTCTATCTATAGCGTTAAAGAATAGAAAGTAGAAGAAATCTTAGCTAGTAAGTTAGATTAGATATAATCTAGACTCTACTTAGTACTTAGTCTTAAACCTTATAGAAGCTCTCTATAAACTTAAACTATTTCAAAATTAAAATCTCATAAGACTAGAACTATCTGACTCTTTATTAAAAAAAATTTTAGCTTAAGAATAAGATATAGAAAATATAACTTTACTATAAAATAATTAATTTTAAAGAAAAGAAAAACTAGACTTTAAAATCTATATAAAAATAAAACTAAACTAAAACGCCTATAAAAATAACCTAAACGACTAATAATATAGCTCACTACTTATATCTTAGACTTAAAGCTCTTAGCTAAGCTAGAGCTAAGACTATAGCGATCTAACTCTAACTAGAATACTATACTCTTATTATTCTTCTTCTTCTCTACTACTCTATAAGAATATAGTACTAGACTCTTTCTAAACATTAATATAACTAAATCTATAGCCGCTATCTAGCTCTCTAAATAATATAATCTATTCTTAATCTCTACTAAGACTAAGTAGCTAATAGCTAAGAGACTTTCTACTAATAACTCTTTCTCTTAGCTCTAAGTTCCTTAGATCTAGTAAACTAATACTAGAGCTATATTCTCTACTATTTTTTCAGTAAGAGACTAGTACTTCTTTAGTTTATTATTAGCGCTAGTAGTAGCTAAAAGATCTATAGTAGTAATAAAGGCTATAAACTTCTCTTTAATCTACTCTATAACTTATATAAGTTAGCTAAAGAAAAAGATAAGATAATAAAAGTAGCTTATAAGAGAGTACTTCTCTTTCTAGTAAGTACTATAGTTATACTACTAAGACCTCTTAGAGCTAAAACTATAGTTTACGCGGAACAGACTAAGCGTAAAATAATAAAGTAAATATAGATAAATAAGATAATATATATCTAGTAACGTACTAGCTAAGTAGTAAAGTAGTATATATATATATATAGAGAGAGAGAGAGAGAGAGAAGAGAATCTTATAATTATTATAGATAGAGAGTAGCGTAGCTTATTAATATACTATATAGGTAAATAAATAGATAAATATTACGTATACGGATTAATAGTACCTCTATACTATTTAAGGCCTAGACTACTATCTAATAATATAATCTAAAAGAAGTAAATAATTTATAGTAAAAGCTCTTAATATCTTAGAATAAGCTATTAGTAGAGAGAGAGATTAGTATAATAGCTTAGTACCTATTCTTTTATATATCTAAATAGAATCTAAACTAGAGTATAAAGAAGCCTTATAGAGAAGATAACTATATAAATTAAACCTTTATAATAGCTTATTAAGTAGATTTCGAATATTCTTTCGTATAAGGCCTATAGGTGTCTATTTAAACTAAGGCTTATTTAATATTCTACGCACTTCTATATGCCCATAAGTAATACTACTACTAATACTAATCTAAGTAGTCTTGCCTACGCCGTTATAGTACTATAGATACTATTATAATTACTATAATATATAGCTACTTAAAAGATATAGACACTACGTAATATATATAAAGTTAAGTCTTAAATTAGTCTTATCTAAGAGAGTATAAGAGAATACTATATATTTTTTACTAATTAACTTACTAGGTAGATTATATAGTTAAGTAAAAAGGCTTAGTAAATAGTATATAAGATAATACTTATAATAAAAAAGATAAGTACTTCTTAAGTAGCTCTAAATAAAATAAATAAGTATAAGAGCTATAAGTTATAATATATATAGATAGAAAAGGCTCTTACTACTAGTAAAGTATAAATCTTATTAGCTAAATAAGTAAGTAGTAGTTATAGTAATAGTAAGAGTATATTAAAGAGAGTATTAGAAGAGAGATAGTATAAATATTATAAGGAGACTAAATATAACGCGCGCACCTATATAGTAGAAATTAATAGTACTAGTAATTATAATAGATCTAAAGAGTAAATTAGCTGATTATAGTTTTTAATATACTATATTAAATAGTTATAATGATGTTATGAAATTAACGCGCTAGTAGAGAGTAGGCTACTCACTTAGCTAAGCTACTGGCTTATTCACTACGTTTATACTATTACTTAAAAGTACTAAATTTTTATAAAAACTTTTAAACAAATAAGTTATATATTAAAGCTTATTAGACTTTTATAAAGTTTATAAAAATAAAATATTGTTTATATATAGTAGAATAGAATATATACTATACTTAGACTATTTTTTAATATATTTTTACCATACGTTATAAAAGCTTAAAAAGATTTAAGCTTTAGAAATCTATGTTTAGCGTACTAAAGAGCTTTAGTATCATTTCTTAAGTAGTTATTCTATGATTTTATTACTTTTAGTAGGAATATTATACTTAATAGAGACTAATAAGTAGAGATAGACCTATATCTAAGAAAAGTATAATTAAATACTCTCTAAAGCTAAGTGGTTACTATATTCTCTCTAAGTAAGGTAGTTTATAAGAGAGTTAGCTACTTAAGTAAGCTAGGTACTTTATATAAGCGCATTAAATTTATAATATTATAATAGCTATTTTATATATTATAACTTAAACTTTTATCTCTATTTACTACATAGCGTATTAGATATATAATCTTAGAAAAGAATAGTAGGCTATAACTTAGTCTACTAAACATAGCTTTTAAAAAATAACTTTAAAGTGTTTTACTATTAAGTAGGTAGTCTTACTAAACGGGTAGCTTTTCTACTACGCCCCGCCTTCGCAATAACAACGCGTAATAGCTTAATAATATAATATATAAAAAGCCTATACTAAATTGGATATATTCTTAGCTATCTAAGATATTTAATTATAATAAATTAGAAGTAAGAAGCGCGCTATAATAATCTATAACGTTCTATAAACTACTCTTTAAAGATAACGCGCTAGATAATACTCTTAACGTAATTATAAGCTAAATTATAAGCGTCTAATAAAACCAGAAGAGAAGACTATTACTTAGCGTATAATAGTTAAGGCTAAGAGAGAACTACTCTATAGAAGAGATAATATATAAAATATAGCTAATAAACTACTCTAAGAGCGCGGCGAAGAGAAAGTTCGTAAGAACTAAATTAATAAGTTTATCTAGTATAATTCTAAGCTATATACGCGCTAAAGCTATCTATATAATTACTAGTAAGCTCTCTATTAAGATTTAGCGTTTATTAAGGTCTAGTTTTAGCTAATTTAGAATATAAAGATAAAGTATAGTATTATAAATAAAGATATCTATAACTTTAATAAGACTAGCTTATTTATAAGTAAGATTTTTTATAGTTTATTATTATAAGCTTAGATAAACTAGAAAGAATAAAGAAGATTTAGCTAAGTAATTATAAGTAGATTACGCTAATATAGAGCGTTACTATAATAAATACGTATATTCTAGCGTTTCTTATCTTTATATATAAAGTTCTAATCTCTATATAGTTTATAGAGAATATACTATATAACTAGATAATCTAAGTTAGTTCTATAGAGTAGATAAATAATTATTTAGCGCTTAACTAGCTTTATTACTTTAATTTCTATACGCGGCCTATAAAGACGTATAAGCTACTTATTATTAATAGCTATAAGAGCTACTACTTAGTAACTTTCTAAGATATCTATAAAGAGATAAAGATTATTCTTCTCTATATATCTCTTTACTTCTTATATCTCTTATAGTCTCTTAAATATTAGCTACTTCTTACTATTATAGTATATATATAGTAATACTATCTCAGTCTTAGTATATAATTATATCTACTATATTAGTAAAGAAATCTTTTTATTAATATTTAAATAGACATATTATAAGGCTATTATATTAGAGAATATATATAAAGAGTTTAAAGATACTAAGCTTACTCTGTATAATTATTATATTATTATATTATAGCTTAATATTATATTATATATACTAACTCTACTAGTATAAGAGACTACTATATAGAAGCTAAGAATACTATATAAAGCGCGCGAATTAGAGACGTAAACTATACTTATTTAAAACTATATATAAATCTAGTAATAGTCTTCTACTATCTTTCTTAAGAAGTAAATATATTAGTTAAGTAAGAGAGCTAAGTAGATTACTTATTATATAGTATTAATATAGAAGAAAATAAGTTATCTATAAGATAATATTAGAGTATTAATAAACTAAAAAACTTATAAGTAGCGCTATATATAGTTAAAAAGATCCTAGATAGTTAGCTAGATAGCTAATTAGATTACTAAGATAGAGAGTAGTAGCTCTAATAAAAGTATAATATCTATAAAGAGAGTGTATAGTAAATAATACTATAGATATTATAGCTAAATTAGTTATAATTTCTATACGTATTAAGTAGAATTAGAGAATATAGAAGAAAGTAACGCGTTTAAAGAATAATATTATATTCTACTTACTACTAAGAATTGTAGTAGTTTAAAGCGGCGTTATTATAAAGACGGGGCGTAGTAGAAAAGCTACCTATTTAGTGGGGCTACCCGCTCGGTAGTAAAACACGTTATAGTTAAAGAAAAAAACTAAGTAAAAGTCTAAGATAGTTATATATATAAGACTCTACTTTTAATGCTTAAAAATAGTTTAGTAATAATTTATAAATCCTCTAATAGATATATAACTAAAAGGTATAACTCTATTAAGTATATTAGTATTAATATAGTTATAACGAAAGTGGTAGAAAAGTCTACTATACTTATAATAATATACTAATATAATAAACTATCGTTGTAGTATAAATATATAGTATTGTTAAGGTCTCTAATACTAATAAATATATAATATCTTATTTCTATCTCTCTTATCTTACTACTAGTATAATATATATACTTATACTTAATCTCGACTCTGATT
Source organism: Bipolaris victoriae FI3 (assembly GCF_000527765.1). Lineage (NCBI taxonomy): Eukaryota > Fungi > Ascomycota > Dothideomycetes > Pleosporales > Pleosporaceae > Bipolaris > Bipolaris victoriae. Next base: position 988 of record NW_014575158.1, on the reverse strand, counting down.
AATATAATATAATTTTTACTTTCTATTTATCACTCTTATCTTTACTCACTTTCTATCTTATATCTATTAATAATACTAATTCTCTTAATACTATAATTACTTTCGTTAATTATCTACTAATAAAGATCTTTAATAATATATAGAGGTAGAAAAGAGATGGATTTTATAAATTAAAAGATAGCTTTGATAGTATAGGTCTAATTAATCTATGTATAATTATTTAGATAAGTAAGTTTACTTTTATAAGTAATTTCATTCTATCTAATATCTATCTAGTAGATAAAGATATTATAACTATTAATATATCTAATTAAAGAGTTAATTTAGATACTATTCTATAGCTCTAAGAAGATATAGTTTAAATTAAAGAGATCTTATATACTAAGTATCTAGCTAACTAGTAAAGAGAGTTTATAGTAAGAGTGTAGTAAAAGAAGAATAGAGAGTAGATAAGTATAATACTTTGATTTTATAGTAAAGTACTAGATATTTTGTAGAATAGAAATATAACCTTCTATTATTATAGATATATTACTTATATTAATACTATATAATAATAGTAATTAGTAGAGTAGAGAATAGATTAGTATATTTACTACTTATTAGTTATAATTAATCTTAGAATTCTTTTCTCTTAGAAACTCTACTTCGAATAGCTAAAGCTAAGTAACTCTTATTGCTATTAATAATAACTAGTCTATATCTACTAATGTAAAATTTAGAAAAGTTTTAATAGTTATAATTTATATATTATCTTATTAAATAGTTACTATAGTTAGTATAGTACTATTAGATAATCTAATAAACGTTTATAAAAGCTAGATTATAGCTTAATATAAATAANTTATTAGTCTTAGTAAATTCTAGCTTTATAAAGATTATAATAATAATACTTTATAATATAAATAAAGTAGTAATTATCTCTATAAACTAAGGATTATAAGATAGTTTAAACTTAGTTAATAGGGTTAGTATTAAGCGCAGCTTT
>NW_014575159.1:0-10817 GCF_000527765.1 Bipolaris victoriae FI3 | reverse complement strand
CTGATTGGCGATGGGGGTAATCACGGAAATGCCATGGGGGTTAGTATTGTAACAGGACACGAAGACGAACATCACCTACAGTGATTGCAAAAGACTTCAGTGTTAATATAGTGCGCTATATATATTTGTATCAAATACACAAGAATAAGGGACAGAGATCGCGCAAGCTACACGCCAACAACTTCGAGTTTTTCAGGATAGGTGTCATTTTAGCTAAATATATACAAATCCATCCTAAGAAAGCGAGTGCAACTAGTGCCAAGCCGTGCAGCCCACGCGATGTTAAACTAGAAGCTGGTAAAGTAGCTAATTTGAACACGTCTCACTCACGAAAACAAAAACACACAGACCACCTAGCTGCTTACCAAGAAAAAAGCTTAGTAACAGAATGCCTCCAGATAGTGATACTATCGTAGTAAATACCCAAGAAAATAGACGGGAGAGCCTAGGGTCAGAGGCTCAAATTGATAGAGAAATGGAGATAGAATCTACTCCAGCCACCCCTACCCAAAACCAAGCAACACCTAGCGTATTGGAGATACCAATACTACTACCAAATAAACGATATGCCAACTTCTCGCCAGAGAATACCTATAGAGGCAGAAACCCATACCAAAACACCTCTAGCCCAAAATCAGTAGCCAAGAACTCTGAGCAGGCAATCTATTGGGCTAGAGACCTCATTTTCCAAGCCTCTACAATGGAAGAGTCCCACGTAGCTCAAAATAAGCTACTAGAGCTTCTAGACGTATTTAGAGACTATACTGAAACGGGCAGAGTAGCAAACCAAATTACAGAAAAGCTATCTGCCAAGCCAGCTTACCACTCAGCGACGCTCGCAAACGCCTCCCAGCAAGCAACAAAGATGCTTAAACAAGCTAAGATTGCAGCTTCAAACAAGGCACAACCAATAGCTACGCAACCCACCCAAAAACTAGCCCAAACCTCGTACGCTGCAATAGCAGCAAATAACGCAAACCAAGCCTGGACAACAGTCCAGCCAAGGAAAAAACCAACAAAACCAATAAAACCAGCGTCCTACTATCAGACGCTAGTTACGTTAGAAGAGGGCCAAACAACCAGCCCCCTACTTGTTAGAAACAAGATCAACCAAGCCTTCCAGAAGGCTGGAATCGCTGGCCCAGTTATCCAGCAAGTAGCCACTAGTAGAAGAAACAACCTTATCCTCACAACCACCGAAGGATACTCAGGAGAATCCCTACTAAAGCAAATTAATACTTGGCAAAACCAGCTGCCAATCAAGAAAGCCCAGCCGCTAGAGTCCTGGACGCAACTAGTTGTACACGGAGTACCAACAACCTTCGACGGGGCTGAAAACCTTCAGCTACTCCACACAGAAATCCCAACGTACAATAAGAACCAAACGATCGTTGGGAACCCCTACTGGCTATCAAGAAACCGGAAAGACAAGCAAACAAGCTCTATTGTTATTGCTTGTAAATCAGAAGAAGAAGCGAAGAAGATTGGCAATAGAATAACAATTCTCGGCCAATCGCTCCGGGTTGAGAAATACCGCCAAATCCCACCAACAGCTCAGTGCAGTAAGTGCCAAGGGTTTGGACACAACTTTAGCAGGTGTAAAAACCTAGCTAGCTGCCAGTTCTGTGCTGAAAACCACCTAACTACTCAGCACGTATGTAGTATTTGCAAAATAAAGGGAAAAGCCTGTAACCACACGCTCCCAAAATGCAAAAACTGCAAACAAACCCATTTTGCTAATAGTAAAGACTGGGAAGTGTTTCTATCTATTAAATCGTAATGATAAAAAACCTTAAAGTACTACAAGCAAACCTAAACAAAAACCCACGCGCTACAGAATCAACGCTGCAACTAGCAATCGAGCTTAAAGTTGATATTATTGCAATCCAAGAGCCGTGGATTGCCCCTTCTGATAGCAATAACTACGAAGCCCCAAGGTCAATAGCCCATCAAAGCTTCTACCAAATCTTTCCAAAAGCAGACCCAAACCTCCGCCCAAGAGCTCTATTCTAGATATCTAGATATCTAACAGCAGAGGTTAGCCAGCTAGAGGAAATAGCCGACCCCGACGCTATTGCTATCACGATCCAAAAAGGACGCTCGAATTTCAACATCTACAACGTGTACAAACAAAAAAACCAAGAGAATATAAAAACCTTCCAAAGAATACTCGCGAATACCCAGCTACCCACAGCTACCCTCCTACTAATAGACGATAACGAGCACCACCCTTGGTGGGTCCCAGGCAGTAGCAATACCAGCCAAGGCGGCCAACAACTAGCAGACTGGATAGAAGACCAGAACCTTAGCCTTCTCAACACGCCAGGAACTACTACTTTCTTTAGACCTCATTTATCTAGAGAACCAACGCTAGATCTATCTATCGCTACATCAGATCTAGAAGACAAAGTAAAAGACTGGCAAATCACAACAGAAACCGGATCCGATCACCACGGGATGCTCTTCTCAATCCAGACAACAAAGGACCTAGTTAATAACCCTGCTAGCCAAACAAGATACAATACAAAAAGGGCGGACTGGGGCCTATTTAGAGAGGAACTGGGCAAAGCTATCCAAAGCAACCCAGCGCTACAATCGCTAGATCAGATCAACCAACCAAGGAAAGCAGATTCAAGAAACCTACTCCCAGGCCAAGACAACGAGCTAAAGCTGCAACTAGAAGCAATTGGCACAGCAATTACTCTAGTAATCCAACAAGCTGCAGACAGAGCTATTCCACAACAAAGACAAGGGCCAAAAGCAAAGCCCTGGTGGAGCCAGGAGTTAACTAAGCTAAGAAAAAACGTATCTTACTGCCAAAGAACATTCGCGCAGCAACTTCAAGCTACTTCTACAGAGGAAGCCTATCTTTTTAAAAGAGACTTCCTTCTAGCGCGAACAACGTACCAAACAGCAATTAAGAAAGTTAAAAGAGAGTACTGGAATAACTTCCTAGAAAAAGAAGACCCACAATCTATCTTCAAAGCTATGGACTAGTTATACTAAGGAAAAGAGAGTAGAAAGAATCCCCCCTTATCCAAGGAGAGACGTTAGAAACCTCTTTTAAAGGAAAGTGCAAAGCCTTTCGAAAAGCACTATTTCCTCCACCCCCAAGTACAGCACCACCAAGCTTTAATAACTACCAAGAAAAAGAGTGGGAGTGGCCAGCGCTATCTATAGCCGAACTAGAATACGCGTGCTCTAACAAGGTCAAAAGTAGCACGCCTGGCCCAGACGCTTTACCACAGGAAATTATCACAGCCGCCTACCAAGCTCAACCAAACACGTTCTTCAAAGCTTACTCTCTGCTATTCAACTACGGATACCATCCAACCTGCTGGAGAAGAGCCACAGGAGCAATTCTAAAGAAGCCGTCTAAACCCGACTATTCTATCCCAAAGGCCTATAGAGTAATTTACTAAGCTGTCTTGGGAAAGTAACAGAACAGATAATAGCCAAGAGACTCGGCTACCTAGCCGAGACTACAAACCTTCTACACGACTCGCAGATAGGAGGGAGACTAAAGAAATCAGCTATAGACGCAGCCATACTTCTCGTAGATCAAATCCAGCACCAAAAACAACAAGGCTATACTACATCAACAGTCTTCCTAGACGTTAAAGGGGCTTTCGACCATGTCTCGCACAACCAGTTCCTAGACACACTAAGAAGACTAGGCCTACCAATCAGCCTAATTACGTGGGCGAAACCCTTTCTTTCTAATAGATCCCTAAGGCTCGCTTTTGACGGCCAAATGGAGGAGTTTAGCGAAATTAACGCGGGCATCCCACAAGGTAGCCCAGTATCTCCAATCTTCTTTCTCATCCATATTAGAGACCTATTCCACCAAACAGATGGATTTCAGCTCTCCTACATTGACGATATCTCTATCACAACCTCCTCAACGTCTACTAAGAAAAACGTTAAGATCCTACAAAGAGAAGTCTAATAAGCTAGTCGCCAAAGGAAAAGAACTAGCCATTAAATTCGATATAGCAAAGACAGAGCTTATCCACTTTACAAAGAAGAAAGAAAGAAAAGAAATACCTCTAGAGCTCCCTAGCAAGGAGAAAATCTACCTCAAAGATACGATTAAGTGGCTAGGGGTACACCTCGACAACAAGCTATCCTTTCGAGGGCACGTAGCTATCCGAGCGAGCCAAGCAAAAACAACTTTTAATAGACTAGGGAGACTAGCGAATATAGACCGCGGTCTATCCCCCTTTACTATTAGACAACTATACCCAGCATGCGTTACGAGCATTACAGATTATAGGTCGCCAATCTACTAGCGAAACCAGAGCTATATAGAAGATCAGCTTCAGCCACTACACAACGCGGCTTATAGAAAGGTACTAGGAGTATTCAAAACAGCTCCAGCTATCCCAACAAGTATCGAAGCTAGCTTGCCGTCACCAGCGACACGGCTTAACCAAACGAATCGAAAATACGCACTACGAGCTATACAACTAGCTCTAACCCATCCAATCACCAAAGCTATTACAAGGCTACAAAAAATAACTATTTAGCTACAAAAAAAGCCAAACAAGACTAGACAACTACAGACTATCATGAGCTCCATCCCATCCACTAATAAGATAGAAGAAGTCATTCCATACAGGTTTAGACCATGGGATTCTCTTAACTACAATATCTCGATATTAAAGAAATCGAAAGAAGAAGAGGCAGCCGCACACAAGGAGTATATCCAAATAATAGAGAATAACTCTATAGTAATCTACTCAGACGCCTCTCAAACGAAAGACGGAGATAGGATCGGAGTAGGTCTAGCAGTCTATAACCCAAACCAAGAAGAAATGTATATAAAAATAACAAATATAGGCGAGAACTAACTTGTCTATAATAGAGAGCTTGAAGGCATTATAGCAGCGTTCGAATACGCTGCTAAAACGGCCCAAAAAGACCAGAATATCCACGTTTACGCTGATAACCAAGCTGCCATCTATAGGCTCTAGAGTCTATCAGATAAGCCCGGCCAGCAGTGGATAATTCGGTGCCAAAAAGCAGCCAAAGCTATCCTTAATAAAAAAGCAAAGATCCTTTTAAAATAGGCACCAGGCCACACAGATATAGAAGGAAACGAAAAAGTAGATTCCTTAGTAAAGGAAGCTACAAAGCAAACTCCCAAAAAATTACAAATAAGCCTAGCCTTTCTAGGCACTAAGATCAAGCTTCTCTAACGAGCTAGCCAAGTAGAAGAGTGGAGAAAGTATAGGGAAACAGCAAGAGAAAAGAAGACTAGCTACGGAGCTACCTTCGACCTAAAGCTCAATCACTAACTAGCAATCCCTAGAGGCACGAAAAGAGACATTTTAAGCTCTTTCTATTCTCTTAAGATAGAACACAGATACTTCAATTCCTACCTAAAGAGATTTAAGAGAAGAGAATGCGGTCTTTGCAAATGCGGGAGACCGTAAACAGCAGAGCATTTACTTCTATACTGCGGCTTCTACAGCGCAGAAAGAAATAAGCTGAAAAAGACTCTAGACCAAAAAGTACTTAAACTCCCACTTCTACTCCATACTACGAGCGATATAGAAGCTACCTTGGCTTTCATTACTAGCACGAGAATAGGAACAAGAAAGTGGCACCTCGGCCAGGACGGCTAGATAGGAAAAAAAAACAAAAAAACAAGAGAAATAGCAAGAAAGGAAAGAAAGAAGAAAATATGTTTGCGTCTATTAGTACTATCTCCTATCCCCTAAGAGAGCCCGCTAGAAGGTAGCCTAGCTGCCCTACATCTCTCCCTATTACCAAACTGCTCTTTAGCACTAGGCATCTACAAAGCTAGTTATAGCTTAGCTAGAGAAAGGCCGAAGCACCACAGTCACGCAATACAGCACAAGGTACCAAATTGCAACTAGTTAGATAGAACGGCCTTTAGCCGAAGTCTTATATAGCCAATGGCTGATACAGGACTATAATGGAATAATAATAATAGTTAACGTGTTGGATCAGTAAGCTGGCCAGATCAGTAAGCTGGGCACCCCACCCAACTTGACGCGACGCTCTACACAACAACCACAATGCCGCGACAACAACGTCCTAAATCAACTTCTTTTGAAGGCAGAATAATTCTTGTTATCGCATCCTATCGTAGTAATCCAAAACAATCTATCCGCGCTCTTGCTAGAGCGTACGATGTGCCACAATCAACACTACATACCCGCGTGCATGGTACCCAGCCACGATCAGAGACAGTTTCTGTCAACCGTAAGCTATCGCCTGTCGAAGAACAGTCTCTTGTATAATGGATCCTAGACCTTGATCGACGAGGATTTCCGCCCCATATTATCGACGTGCGACAAATGGCAGACACTCTTCTCACTGCGCGTAGCCAAGATCCACCACAACCTATTGGCAAGAAGTGGGTTTCGCGTTTTGTCCAGAGCCAGCTTGAGTTTCAAATAAAGTGGAGTAGAAGGCTTAATAGCCAGCGTGCTAGCTCTGAGGATCCTACTGCAATTGCAGCGTGGTTTAAGCTAGTAGAGGAGACGCGCCAGACGTACGGTGTTCTTGATCAAGATATCTACAACTTTGACGAGACTGGATTCGCTATGGGTGTTGCTGCAACGTCAAAAGTCGTGAATAGCTCTGATAGAGTTGGTCGGGCAGTCGTCGTACAGCCAGGTAATCGCGAGTGGGTAACAGCAATCGAGTGTATCAACGCGTCTGGCTGGTCTCTTCCATCGTTCATGATTCTCTCTGGTAAAGTCCACCAGAGCACCTGGTATCGCGACCTCCCACTAGACTGGACTGTCGGCGTCTCAGAAAATGGTTGGACAACGGACGAGCTTGGCGTAGATTGGGTGAAGCACTCCAACCAGTATACAGCTGCTCGTACGGCTGGAGTCTACCGTCTTCTTATTGTAGACGGCCATAGTAGTCATATTACGCCAGAGTTCGACCAGTTCTGTACAGAGAATAAGATTATCACTCTCTGTATGCCGCCTCATACGTCGCATCTCCTCCAGCCTCTAGATGTGAGCTGTTACTCCCCTCTTAAGCGTGCATACGGGCGTGAGATTGAGGCGCTCGCCCGCCATGGGGTCTACCACATTGACAAAACAGATTTCCTCACAGCCTATACGCGGATTTGGCTGACTGTGTTCACGCAGCAGAATATCCAGGCAGGTTTCCGGGCGACAGGTCTTGTCCCTCTTTGTCCAGATCGTGTTTTGTCGTCATTGACTGTCGTCCGGACGCCGTCTCCACCACAGACAACTACCGACAACAACACTACAACGCAGCCAGCAGCGCAGCTAGAAACACCACATACAGTAGAACAGCTTCAGCAGCAGGTACGTTATCTCCAAGAGCGACTGCGCAGACAGCCAGAGAGTCCAACAAGCGTTGCGATACGCCAGCTTGCTAAAAGCGCTCAGCTTGCAATGCAATCAGCAATAATACTTATAGAGGAGAATAAGAAGCTACGTGCAGGATTCCAGCGCCAACAACAAAAGCAAGATCGACAGCATCAATATATCGCTTCTGGTGGAGTGCTCCAGGTCTCGCAGGCTCAGCAGCTTACTGCAGAGGCAGAAAGGGTGGTCGTAGAGGGTGAGCAGGCTGAGGGCAGTCAGCGACGTCAACGCGCGCCGCCAACGTGTACGAAGTGCCATATTCAAGGACATACTTGCACTTCATGTAGAACTAGATAACAAATAGTACCTCTTAATTTTATCTTATATTATTGCGTTGTTGTAGAGTAATTGCGTAGAGTGTTGGGTCAAGTTTGGTGGGGCGGCCAGCTTACTGATCCCGCACGTTAAGATGTATTTTGTATTGTTCTGTGTATCATGATAGGAGCAAGTTTAAATACATCGTTATTAGTCAGTGAGTAACCACGCGACTATACATGGTACTTCTGGGCTTACATTCTAATATTGCATGGTTTCCTTGACCGGCATCAGTGTGAGAACTAAAGACTTGTGGAGGACTTTCGCGCTTCATTGTGCCGTCTGTGGAAGCTAGGGCAGTATTCCCACATAGAATTCGATTGTTGGGTGATTCATCATGCGAGAAAGAGGAGCTCCCGGGCTGTGCCGTTTGGCTATTGAAAGGAAACTCTCCGCAACACTCGAGAATCTCCTTCTTAGAGCAGGGCGTGATCTTCGTTGAAGCTGATAGTTCGTCGCGTTGTTGAAAGGAACTCCAGAGGATATGGCGCTTAGACACACACGAAACCTGGAACTGAGATGGCTTGTTCGGACCGAATATAGTGTCGAACGTGAAACCAGGATCCGCAAAGATAGTTTCGTTCGTTATTGTAGTAGTTACTCAGACACCCGTCTTTGTCTATTATACAGTAACGTGCTCCACTAGTGAGCTGCGCACCCCAGTAAGCTGCGCACCCCACCAAACTTGACCCAACGCTTCGCACCATTGAGCCACAAAGACGGAGTTAAATTGAATAAAATTAGAAAAATAATTACTTATTTAGCTCTACGTGAAGTCGAGTATGTCCTTCAACGTGACACTTCGTGCACGTTGGCGGCGCGTGCTGACGTCGCTCACCAGCCTGGTTCTGGCTATCTCATATGAGTAACCTTTCTGCCTCTGTAGCAAGCTGCTGAGCCTGCGAGACCTGGAGCACTCCACCAGAAGCGATATATTGACGCGGCTGACTCTGCTTTTGTCGTTGACGCTGGACTTCTGCACGTAGCTTCTTATTCTCCTCTATAAGTATTATTGCTGATTGCATTGCAAGCTGAGCGCTTTTAGCGAGCCGGCGTATCGCAATGCTCGTTGGGCTCTCTGGCTGTCGGCGCAGTCGCTCTTGGAGATAGCGCACCTGCTGCTCAAGCTGTGCTACTGTGTGTGGTGTTTCTGTCTGCGTTGCGACGTTATTGTCTATAGTATTGTCTGAAGTTGCCTGTGGTGGAGACGGCGTCCGGACGATAGTTAGCGACGATAGAACGCGATCTGGACATAGAGGGACAAGTCCTGTCGCTTGAAAGCCTGCCTGGATATTCTGCTGCGTGAAAACTGTTGGCCGGATCTGTTGATAGACTGTAAGGAAGTCTATCTTGTCAATATGGTAGACGCCTTGACGGGCGAGCTCCTCGATCTCACGTCCGTACGCGCGCTTTAGTGGGGAGAAGCAGCTTACGTTTAGTGGCTGGAGGAGATGAGAGGTATGGGCTGGCATACAGAGAGTAACTATCTTATTCTCTGTACAGTATTGGTCGAACTTAGGTGTAGCGTGGCTACTATGGCCGTCAAGAATAAGAAGACGGTATACTCCAGCCGTACGAGCAGCTGTATGCTGGTTGAAGTGCTTTACCCACTCTACGCCAAGCTTGTCTGTCGTCCAGCCGTTGTCTGAGACGCCGATAGTCCAGTCTAGTGGGAGCCCGTTATACCAGCTACTCTGGTGGACCTTACCAGACAGTATCACGAACGGTGGTAGAGACCAGCCAGACGCGTTGATACACTCGATCGTCGTTACCCACTCTCGGTTTCCTGGCTGGATAATAGTAGCCCGACCTAGCGTATTAGAGCTAGTGACTACCTTTGACGTGCTAGCTACGCCCATCATGAACCCAGTTTCGTCAAAGTTGTAGATATCCTGGTCTAAGACGCCGTACGTCTGGCGCGTCTCCTCTACTAGCTTAAACCATTCTGTAATGACGATAGGGTCTTCACACTGGGCGCGCTGGCTATTAAATCTCCTATTCCACTTTGTCTGGAGTTTAGACTGGCTTTGGACAAAGCGCGACACCCATTTCTTGCCTATGGGCTGGGGAGGTGGATCTTGGCCACGCGCGGCGAGTAGCGCGTCTGCCATTCGTCGTACGTCGATGATATGGGGTGGAAAGCCTCGTCGATCAAGGTCTAGGATCCACTGCACGAGAGACTGCTCCTCTATAGGCGATAGCCTACGCCTAGTAGATACTATCTCTGATCGTGGCTGGACACCGCGGAGGCGTGTTCGAAGAGTTGATTCTGGCACGTCATACGCGACTGCAAGTGCGCGCACTGATTGTTTTGGATTGTTACGATAAGACGCTATAGCAAGACAAAGTCTACCTTCACGAGAAGTCTGTATAGAGCGTTGTTGTCGCGGCATGGTGGTTGCAGTGTAGAGCGTCGCGTCAGGTTGGGTGGGGTGCGCAGCTTACTGGTGCTTACTGGTGGAGCACGTTACATTCACAACTGCTTACACAACTAGTCTAACATCCTTCCCTATGTGTCGCAGAACCTGGTAAGCTGGAACTAGCCAATAAGAGTGCAAAGTCAGCAGTCATCCCCGCGATGCTAACGTTACATCTTATTGCCTCATTCCGGCCCACTGGGTTTTTCGGCACATAGGGAACGATGTTATAATAGTGTTCTGGAGACATGCACTTTCGCGAGAGTTACAGTGCAGGCTCTTCAATAGGGTAGTACTACGCCTAATCTAGTATACATAGTGCAGGAGCCAGTCATCTGAGACTCCATATTATTACATAACTTTAGCTAACGTGGTTTACAAGTGAGCGCCGCGTACAAGCGAGCGCCGCACCCTACCAACTTCGCGCACTTCTTTCATCTCAATACACAATGGCTCAACGTAGCGCTAGTCAGTTAGTTTCAAATGAATCAGACATTCAGCTTGCTATCTCCTCTATCAAATCTGGTCAAATACAGAGCAATCGTAATGCTGTTGCTATCTACAATGTGTCTGAACGAACGATCCGTCGCCGACGCGTCGGCAAGCCTGCCCGACGCGATTGCCAGCCCAACTCAAGGAAGCTTACCAAGCTAGAAGAGGAGGTTATAGTTAATCATATACCAGACCTTGATTTACGTGG
>NW_014575160.1:0-11081 GCF_000527765.1 Bipolaris victoriae FI3 | reverse complement strand
CCGCCGATACTGATCCGAGTAGTCTTGCCTGCGCCGTTACAGTACTAAGTAACTGAGCATATTGCATAAAGCTCTAATATATACTAGTAGGCATTAAGCCCTTATAGCTTAATATGTTTAACTTAAGTTCTGAGTATAAGTACAATACATAGAGTTATTCTACTTGCCTAAGTTACTGTCCTATTGCACACTGTCTCTCTATCTGCGAAAACTAACCAATAAGAAGCTTGACACCAGAAGCCTTATATTACTTCCACTCGAGCTATACTCTTAACAAATAGTAGTAGGTCTTAGGATAGTATACTATCCTAGATATCCTACTAAGAGGTAGAAAGATAGAATAGATAGAATAGTAAGACTAGAAGTAATAAGGATATAAGAATAGATAGATTTTATTATTACTCTTATTATAGTTAACCTAAATTATACTTTCTTACTAATTACTTAACTTTATAAGATTAATACTTATTAGTCTATTTAATATAGATTAGAAATTATTAAACTTATTACTATTTACTTTACTAAGCACGCTACTCTACTATATCGCTAGATAACTACCTTACGGCGCTCTTTACACTATCTTGCTCGCTCTAACCCGGATCGAGCTTAGAGAAGTATCAGCACCCAACCCCGTGTAATACATCGTTTCGAGTTAGTATCCTAAGTGGTTTCTTGACCATTATACTATCATCCCTAGGGAGAGGATCCTTTCTATTGTTACTTGTAACACTCTTATAGGTCTCTTTAAAGAATTTCACTCGCTCTAACTCTAGACCGAACTTGGAGAAGTAGAGGCACACAAACCCCGTGTAACATTATGTGCATTTCGAATACTAGAGGCATGAGGAAAAAACTGAAGGTACTATGCATGAGTGTCTCTATTGAAACAAACACATACTATACCTATGCAGTGGGCGCCGCAATCGCCCCCTGAAACCCGTTCGAGGTAGCCAAAAAAGAGGTAGCCATGCCATGATGTTATACATTCAAACATCCCTCATTATGATATCTTGCAAGAAAAAAAACAGAACAGTGCCATTTCCCAATTCCCCGTTTCCATGCAAAAAAAACCCCCTTCATAAAACCTAACAACAGCTCCCCCAACCCTGCTGTTTCCCCTTCTTACTCGCATCATTAAGATTGACACCACCTCTATTCGCACCTCCACCCCCAGGCCCTTTAACACCACTCCTTCGATCATTTAAATCGTACTTGCCCGCCTCAATATTCTGATATATTCTCTCTGCAACCTCCAGAAACGCTCTTTCGACGCCCTCTCCGCTCTTTGCGCTCGTCTCCACATACTGCATGACGCCGTTTGCTTTGCACCATTCTTCTGCTTCTTCGCGCGAGACCTGGCGCTTGTTTGCGGCGGCTTCGGAGGCGAGGTCGGATTTGTTGCCGACGAGGACGACGACGATGCCTTCTTCGGCGATTTGACGGAGATCGTGCAGCCACGAGGTTGCGGAGAGAAAGGTGTTTTTGCGCGAGATATCAAAGACCAGCAATGCGCCTGAGGCGCCGCGGAAGTAGCTGCGGGTGATGCTCTTGTATGTTTCTTGGCCGGCGGTATCCCAGAGCGACAGCTTCATGTGCTTTTGTTCTTGTTTTTGTTTCGCGGGGGAGATGGGGGCTTGTGCTTGGGCCGCAGCCGAGGGGTTATTGATGTTGAGGGCGTATGAGGCTGGGGGGCCGACGGGGACTATGCGCGAGCCGAATTCTACGCCGATAGTTACATCGTGGTGTGGTGAGAAGCGGCCTTCGCACAGCCGGACTGTGAGCTACACTCGGTCAGCGCTGGGGAAGAGCAGGCCATGTTGTTGATATCGTCGTCGCATACACTTGATTTACCGCATCCGGAGTCGCCTAGGGATACGATTTTTGCTATGTAATCCCATGGTTGAGCCATGATCGTCTGCAACGCCGTGCGACGGCGGGTATGGGAGCCGGGGCTCGGAGGGTGGCTTATGTGATGCTCTACACCACGTGCGAGAGAGGCTAGCTATAGTGTGTTTGGAGACGCGGTTTTTGTGCAGTTACGAGCAGTTGGCAAGGTGAGAAGCGTGTTAGCGGGTTTGACGGGAGAAAGTTGGGTCGATGGGGATACAGGTGAGGTCAGGTCAGGGTTCAAGAATGCGGTCATAGCTCGGCAGCCGCTTGAGTCGAAGGAGACGGCGAACCACGATGTAACTGCAAATGCAAATAGTGCAGACTTGGACGTCCCGTCCCAACCAAGTGTTGATGGCATGTCTGTCGCATCCGTCATTTATTTTTTTTATTTTTTCGCTGTGGCTGGTACTCGGCATGTCTACTTGACATGCCAGCCGAAGTATCTCCGGACGGTCCTGCTGGACTTTGAAGGCACCAAGAATACGGCTGCGCCCTCTGAAAGAAATTCACATGCGAAATCTACAGTCGTGTCGAGAACTTCAGGCAACAGCCAACGTGAAAAAGGTGGGTAGCTAGCAGGCTGGGTGGATGGCAGCGTGCAGGCTAGGGAGGATAGCGGCGCGTGGGTACATGTCCTGTCCTGTTCACGAGGATGCCGGCCCCGACAGCTATCGATAACCCGACGCGCACTGGCTTGGCTCTGCGACGATGAGCAACGCCCATCGACAGCAACTCGCCCGATAGCTTCAGCCTCAATAGCGCCCCATGTCCTAGCGCCCTAGTAATCTATTTCCCACCACCATACATACTCTCTGGACCTTGCCATCACCACCACTCGCCGCCGGCCGTCGTCATTTTGAATCACTCAGCCTGGTCGCGTCAGGCTGCATGTCTCTTCGACTGCGTCATCCGCGCCTGCCTCTCGCACTCCGGTACCCTTGCGCTCGACCGCCTCACCACCGCTGACCTCTCGCCCGACTGCACGCTTGCCCTGGCGCTGCATCCACAGTACATAGGCCCGGGCCGCCACTGCAAAGCCACTTATTTCTGATCCCGCCCATCGCTCGTCCCAGCCCATCATGTTCTCCGAATGTAAGTAGTCCCGCGCCTTATCAGGTACATGTGACAAGGCCACCGCCTCGTGTCTTGGGTCCTCTGCTTCACTCGCGTGACTGACATGCGTGCTTCACAGATGCATCCAAGTTCCTCTCCCAGTCGCAGTCCCGCCTGTCGCTCGGCCAGCCAGACTCAACCTCGACCCGCAACACCCCCGAGAGGCAACGCCCGCCATCGCGCGCTGCCCAGACCTACCTCCAGCGCCGCAACATGCCTAACCCTTACAACTCACAGGCCATGAGCCGCTTCGCTTTTGCCTCCCGAACCTCGAATGCGCCCGCCCCCCTGTTCTACTCCGCTACCGATGATTTCCGGGAAGAAGACGATCATGTCGAGCACGACCGGGAAATGGCAGACCACTATGCCCTGCAGCGCTCACGGCGGCAGTTTGGCGCAAGCAACTTGTCAGAATCATCAGAGGTCGAAGACGACCTTGTCCAACGATCAGATCATACCATAGAAGCAGACAGGGGCGACCACGACTCTCCGGCTTATGGTTTGGGGCGGGGAATCAAGAGCTCGTGGATAGGCGACAAGCCTGCGCGTGGAAGGTCTACAACCGCCAAACAATCACACGACGAAGAGCGGGAATCCAGTGTTCCCTTGTCCGAAACCACCGATCGCAGCAGTAGGGGGAGAGGCAATTTGGTAGATGTCGAGCTCGAATCAACAGATCGAGAGAGCATGGAAGAGGTGGATCGGGACGAGTTGCTAGGTCATCAGGACGAACCACCACCATCATTCCAACAGTTTCGAAATATGCCAAGGCAAAAACGCGGCCGCAGTCAGCTGCGGAATACCCTCCCCATACCCCAGGAGACCGACGAGGATACCCTGCTTGAGCATCCACGGCCCATGAGTCCGGATCGCCAAACCGTTCCCGATGACGTACCGGAAAACCCGACGATAGCGCCGCGCCATAACTTCTTCTGGGCTGAGCTCTTCATAATCGTCCAGTGTGCCATTCTGGGCACATGGTTCATTTCATTTCTACAAGAGTCGCCACCCAACAAGAAGAACCCGTTGGGCGACACCATTTACACCGTCTTGCACTCGTCATTCCACCTGATTGGTGTTTATTCCCTCGTCTCAGTCATAGTCGGAGTTCTATGGCTATCCCTACTACGGTCCTTTGCCCGGCCTTTGGTGAGCCTGATGCTACTGGCAGTGCCGGTCATCTCCGTGTCCTTTTTCTTCTACCCTTTTGTGTCAAGTTTCAAAGGGTATTGGCATGGCGACAGCATTCAGGATCGGATGATGCGCTGGCTCTCGTTTGGCCCATTAATATTGGCTGGCTCCTGGGTGTATACCATTCTCAAGGCGCGTCATTCACTGGAAAAGGCCACCGGCATGTTGGAGTTTTCTAGCGAAATCTTGAGGGCGCAGTTTCCCTTGCTCCTTGTAGGCATTGCAACACTGGCCGCTGTCATTCTCTGGTCCTGGCTGTGGCTTCTCATGTTCACACATTTGTTTCTTGGGGGTCACTTTGCAGGCAACAAGTCTCGGTGGATCATCGATGCAAGCACATGGTGGCTTGGTATTGCCTTCTTTTTGGACTACTTCTGGACCTTGGCTGTCATTGCAGGTGTGCAGAGGGCGACTACAGCAGCAACGGTTTCTCAGTGGTATTTTCATCGCAACAGCGTGCCGGCGCCTTCTCCCAGGACCGTTGTTCAAGCCTCGCTCAGCCACGCGACATATACCATGGCTGGCACGATTTGCTTGTCAACGCTCATTTCCCTTGTAGTTCGCCTGCCGCTCATTGTTCTCCCGAGGAGAATTGCCGGCATGATCAGCATGTGCGCTTACTCGATAATGCCGACTCCGATTGCTGCCTTGACGAACCCACTCACTCTAACCTTTGCGTCCATTCACGGCGTGCCACTGAATCAGGCTGCTCTGGGTCTTTCCCAAATGAATTTTATTTCTGCAGGATCCCCAACAACGACCCTCGGCCCAAGATCGTTCAAGGACCATGGCCGACCATCAATACAGTCGTACAGGCTCGCCAAACTCCTCCTCCATGCCATCCGCTGGGTCATCACGTTAGCACTCGGCTTTGGTGGCTGGGTCTCGACCGCACGCATGCTTCAATTAGGCAACGGCACGGTGCCTTACAAGGGCAGTCTTTATGCTTACATTGTTGGTCTAATTAGTGCAGCAATAGGTTGGGGTGCTCTAGGCGCCATGGAAGGTGTCCTCGGCGGTATTCTGGATGCAGTGCTGGTATGCTGGGGCAGTGAAGTGGGGAGAGACGGCCAAGGAGAGGCCAGGTACTGCGTCGATGCAGGCCGTCTGTTTGGCAACGAAGTCACGGGTCGGGGGAGAGCACGATATGAGGTTTGATGTGAATTTGTGACCGCGTCATTGGCAAGGAGTTTTTCAGGTCAACTTGGATGGCCCCAGTCTCGTTTTGGGTATACCTTGGCTCCTTTTTCTTTTTCTTTTCTTTTTACATTTTCTTTGTCATGAGGCCCGTGTTTGGCATGAAATGTAGCGCTTGTACCGCGTAGCAGCACTCGAGAGAAGCATTGTTCTCTATTGGTTTCTGGGTTCAACATATGTAGGCTAGGGGAGAGAAGAGATAGATGTACAGTTCCAGGTTCTTTGGTCGTATCTTCTTTTAGGCATGGCGTGTAGTGTGAGGACGCAGTGTCCACGCCCAGACAATATATATACATATACTTATATATATAGCCACGTCCAGCCCAACGGATCTAAGCATGTATGGCGCGATGCAACAGCAGCGACAGGTGCCAGGCCGGTCTGCGTCATGGTTCGCTTAGCGAGTAGCGCGCAGTGACGCGTGGGAAAGCGGGACCAAGATCAACACGGCTACTGCAGCCCAAACATGGGCCCAGCGCAGCAACGAGCAACACAATAGCGCTCAGCCTCTATGGAGTGCTCTCCCCGCCGCCATGTCCTCGCGCACCGTTCCGACAATGAAATCCCTGTCTACGGCTGAACGTCGCTCCGTGAATGCAAACCACTCGTCGGCCTCGCGACCCCGCGTCGCCCTTGGAGAAGAACACGATCGCCGCACCACCAGCACAGCACCGCATGCGAAGAAGCACTCGGCCACCATGCGCGCAACTGGCGCCACCACGGGCGAGCGCCGTACCGAAAAGCGCGAGGTGCGAGAGCGAGAGACCGAGGTCAGGCGCATCAAGACGCCGCTGAAGTCCTCGAGCGAGAGCCATCCGAGTACTCGAAGCCGTGCAGAGAAACCGGCGCGTGATGTTGAGAGACCGTCTCGGAGTGCTGCCTCGCAAAAGTCGCAACCCGAAGAGCCCCAGACGCCATGGGAACCACAGGCATCGCTGGTACCGCATACGACGGCCCCGCTGGCCACACGCATTTCCATGCCTCCCCTCGCGTCCACCGCCCCCGTGTCGTTGCAGCCTACACCACTCGCACAGCTGTCAGTTGAGGCCCAGGAGAGGGCGATTCTCGAGGATCTGCTGTTTGTATTTATGGGCTTTGAAGGGCAGTACATTCGCTTCAGCGATGCATACAACCCACATGAAGAGAAGGAGCGTCTGGTGGGCCCCCAGTTTCGTCTGATGCCCGGCCTCGACCCGAGTCTGCGCGACCTGACCAAGTCCATGTTAAAGACTGCCACCCATTACATTGCTGTCGAAGCCTGTGTTGAGGTTCTGAGTAGGGAGGAGTACGGTGCTGTCAACCATGCCCTGTGTGCGGCTGTACGCCGATTGCTGAAGGACTATCTCACGCTCGTAGCCCAGCTCGAACACCAGCTTTTGACCAACGAATCCTTCACCCTCCACGTGCTAAATTTACATACAAAACAAACAAGTCACATGTTGTTTCAGCTCTACACGACAGGCATCGAATTGCTGAAAGCAAACGGTATACTGGAGGATGAGAAGGATGAGGACTCGGCAGACGACGATAGCAATGATTTTGAGAATATTCTTGAATCGTTACGAGAAGGGGGCAACACGACCAAGAAACTCTGCAAAGGCGGAAGTGTACTGGGCCTGGTCACAAAACGCCTTGCTTCAATGTCGGGAGATCCAGCAGCGCGCACACTGTTGACTACTCTGCTACGGGAAGCTAGTAGACCATACATGGCCATGCTGAACGAGTGGTTACATCACGGCGGCATCAAAGACCCACATTCCGAGTTTTTGATCAAGGAGCAGAGGAGCATCAAGCGCGAGCGGTTAGATCAAGATTACACGGATGAATACTGGGAGAAGAGATATACCATACGCGACAACCTTGTTCCTCCACAGCTCGAAGCAGTAAAGGATAAAGTACTACTAGCAGGCAAATACCTCAACGTAGTCCGCGAGTGCGGAGGCGTCGATGTTAGCAAGATTGTGCAGGACGCGCCAACTAGCTTTGACGATCCTCGCTTTCTAGACAATGTCAACTCCTCATACGCCTACGCAAACTCGTCGCTTCTCAACCTGCTCCTTACGACACATCAACTCCCTGCACGACTGCGTTCACTGAAGCACTACTTCTTCCTCGACAGATCCGACTTCTTCACCTACTTCCTTGAGATGAGTGAGCTTGAGCTCAAGAAGCCAGCTAAACACGTTAATGTCGGCAAGCTGCAATCTCTCTTGGATCTCGCTACACGTCATGCTGGTTCGGTTGCCGTCGAAGACCCATACAAGGAAGATATCAAGGTCCAGATTAACAATACTGGTCTGACAAATTGGCTCATGAAGATTGTCAATGTCCAGGGTCTGGATCAGGAAACTGCTAGTGCTACACTGTCAAGTTATACGCCGGCAAATTCCGCGCCCATTACAGATGATACCAACATCACAGGATACCAAGCACTAGTCTTTGACTACGCCATGCCATTCCCACTGTCACTGGTAGTCAGCAGAGTCACACTAACGCGCTATCAATTACTCTTCCGATACCTCCTGAGTTTAAAGCACCTCGAGACGGACCTAGCCAAGTGCTGGGGCGAGCAGGGCAAGAATGCCGCCTGGAAACATCGGTCAAGGAACCCTCGTATTGAACAGTGGAAACGCCGAGCGTGGACACTTCGTGCACGTATGCTGGTCTTTGTGCAACAACTTACATATTACTGTACATCGGAGGTCATTGAGCCCAACTGGACCTCATTGATGTCGCGGATAAGCGAGGAGAAGAACCAAGACGCAAGGGCCAAGGGCAGGATGAACGAGGACGAGAGCGGTGGACCTCAAGTGAAGCGAACAGTAGACGAACTGATGCAGGACCATGTTGATTTTCTCGCAACCTGTTTGAAAGAATGCATGCTTACTAACAGTAAGCTGCTGCGAGTAAGTTTTGCATCACCTACTTCACTTCCCATGCTAACAAATCTCCCCAGATCAACAACAAGATCATGCAAACATGCTCCATGTTCGCCTCCTTCACCTACTCGCTATCCCGCTACCTCGTAACCGGTGACCCGGACCTTGTCGCTCAAATCAACGCCACTTTCGCACCTCCCCAACCATCCCAAACTTCAAAACCCTCAAAAACCCCTGCTGCTGCTGCTGCTGCTGCTGCCCCGCTGCTCAATGCCACACATAGACCCACCACGCAGTTTGTGTACGACCCCCAGCGTGTCGACAAGATGTTCGACATGCTCGCCAAGTATGAAGAGAATTTCACAAGGCATCTTAAGATTTTGCTGGATACATTGAATTATCTCGCTGCGACGGAGACGGTGGTCTTTTTGAGTCTTTGTGCACGTCTTACGAGTGCAGGTGAGGGGTTGAGCGGGTTTCAGGTTCCGATGGGTATGGAGGGTATTGCGTAGTTTCTTCGGCATATTGACAACGTCGTTGTTTCTTCTTCTTTTGATCCATTTGAAATTATGGAGTGGGTTAATTCTTCTTCTTTTTTTTTAGCATGTATAAGTTTGTCAAGGCGCTTCAGCGATACCAACGGGCATATGGAGCCATATGAGTTTATGACTTTTCCCACCCTACCCTCTTCTATAAAGTAGAATTCTTGGTCCCCGACATTTCGGTATTGCAAGGTATATCTTAGATACATACTGATGTGTGAAAAGGAGCGATTGAAAATAAAAACAAAAAGAAATTGAAGTTTGAAATTCAACTGAGCCATGTACGCACTGGGCAAGTAACTACACAAGAAAAGAAGAAATCTAATAAAACTTAAACGGACACCCCTTCCCCGCACTCTCCCCCATCGTCTTCTCCCTAACCACACTCTCCGTCAACCGCATAAGCCTCTCCCCCAACTCCTCATCCTGCGACATTGCGCTGCCAGGCTCAGGAATAGCAGGCGGGCAAACATACTGACCACTCACCTCCGTCTTCGTCGCCGCAAACATCGTGCTAACCGCGCCTTCAAACTGTGTTTTTTTAAACGGGGCTAAAGCGACGCTGACGCCGTAGCCGGCAAGTGGGTAAGCCTCGTGGATGTGCTCGACGGACTGGCGCGTCTCGACTACACCGGGGTGCGTGGCGTTGACGAGGAGGTTTGGATGCGAGGAAGCGAGGTGGCGGGCTAGGTAGCGAGCGTAGAGTATAGCTGCGAGTTTGGAGCGGCCGTACTGGCCGTTTGGTCCCAGATCCTGATTTAGTTCCTCCAAGGAGGCGAAAGAAGTGTTGCTAGGAGCGTTTTGGTGCGCGTTGGATGCGAGCTGTGCTATGCGGACTTTGGTGCCTGTGGCGGCGGTGGATTTGAGGAGGGGGAGCAAGTGCGAGGTTAGGACTGCGTGGCCCATGTGGTTGGCGGCCATGTGTAGGTCTACGCCGTTGGAGGCGAGTTGGTACGTCATTATGCCGCGGCCGGCGTTGTTGATAAGGATGTCGAGGCGGTCGGTTTTCTTGGTGATTTCAAAGGCGGTGCGGCTCACGGCAGACCAGTCGGAGAGGTCGCATTGGAGCCATTCTACGCGCGAGGCTTTGTCTTGGCCGAGTTCTGAGGCGATGGCTGCGGTGGCGTCCGAGGCGATGTCTTTGCTCATGGAGATAATGAAGAGTTTGGAGATGTTTTTGGAGAGGAGCGTGTGTGTGCAGCCGTAGCCAATGCCTTCGGAGCCGCCAGTTACGACGGCGACTTTGCCGCTGAGGTCGGGGACTTCTTCGAGGGAGAATTGCTGGTCTGCGGGTGCGAGGGAGTGGGCGCCAGAGACTGTTTTGCCGAGGTTTTCGGCGATTGTGTTTTTGATGGTTTGCATGGTGCTGTTTGTTGGAGTTTCCACTGGGCCGGCGAAGCGGTCGGTGTTTGGCTTGTTAGACGGAGTAGTTTTGGGTGAAGTTGAAGAGAATCTCGCTACGGATATGCGTGGTG
The DNA here is from genome assembly GCF_000527765.1 of Bipolaris victoriae FI3. Classification (NCBI taxonomy): domain Eukaryota; kingdom Fungi; phylum Ascomycota; class Dothideomycetes; order Pleosporales; family Pleosporaceae; genus Bipolaris; species Bipolaris victoriae. The sequence continues at coordinate 794 of NW_014575160.1, read as the reverse complement.
TTAGAATTGAGGTTTTTTGACTGGAGCAAGATTGAAGGGCAATCCTAGTCCTAAATAACCTTGCTGCCTGCATGATTGCTACATATGTCACAATATGTTCCTATGTGCTCTCTTTAGCTATTTGGCTCTGAGATCATTGCCTGGTTGGACAAGCCAAAAGCAATTTTGTACAATGACGTTGGCCCGTTCCGGGGAACACGGCAGCCAATGCCATTTTTGCTTGATGTCAGCACTTCTGCACGTTCAGCGCGTTGCTCGGACATTGTGGAGTAGATCGAAGGTAGATCGAATACATTGACATGGGAATGACGCGTTGATCAGAGGTCGGTCGACTATGATATATTAGGGCTAGCGTTGCTGTCATGCATGGGTTCTATCTCAACTTCATCCGCTAGTACGCGACGGGCCCTTGCATGATATGCATCAAGGATTGCCGCTATATACATTGCCATGTGTTACACGGGGTTGGGTGCTGATACTCCTCTAAGCTCGATCCGGGTTAGGGTGAGTGAGTTGGTGTGAAAAGCGTCGTGAGAGTTTGTCTGGCGATGCAGTGGAGTGGTGTGCTTAAATAGAAGGTAACAAAGGTTCGACAACTACTAATCTATATTAAATAGACTAATGAGTAATAATCTTATAAAGTAAAGTAACTAGTAAGAAAGTATAATTTAAGTTAACTATAATAAGAGTAATAATAAAATCTATCTATCCTTATATCCTTATTACTTCTAGTCCTGCTATTAGAACTTTAACCCGCTATTACTAATAGCTGTCTCTACTTCTAATAGTTGCCA
>NW_014575161.1:0-11144 GCF_000527765.1 Bipolaris victoriae FI3 | reverse complement strand
AGCTTAAGTATAACTATAGAGATATAATCTTATAATATAGTTTTAGTAATCTATTCTCGTATATTACTAAGANNAGTAATATNNNNATTCTATTTTATAGATTATACCTTATACTAATTAATATCTTCTAGATAAGTAGTTATAGTAAGCTCTTAGACTCTTAGCTTTGCTTCGTATTAAAGTATAGCTTACTAATATTCTTTTTTATCTTCTTTAGTTAGATTAGTACGTAATAGTTATACGGGCGTTAGCGTAGTTAGGAGTTCTAGATACACTAGCTCGAGGTCCTAGATTAGAGGGATAGTTAAGAGATCTAGGTCGATCAGGTACTAGATTTCTTTATCCTAGGCATAAGAACGAAGCTAAGTAAACTATATTAGCTAGTTATTTTAATTTTATAAGAGGATTATTATTACAACAATACAATCGTCATAATCTATAGCGATAGATTATTAAGTTAGAGAGGGTTTAATTAATATAGGAATAATCAATTCGTTATTTAAAGATTTAGTAGTATAAAATTACGCAGGGAGAATCAATCTATAATCTTATAGCGCTAGGCTCATAACTATAGAAGCTAAAAACTCTGAATAAATAGAATGTATTAAGATAATGGACCGATCAATCTGCTAATCTAGATTAGTAGATTAGTAAGACTATATACTACTAATCTATGTCTAACTACTTCTAGTAATCTATCGTCTTAATCACCTAATCCATTATTTATACTTATCTGATAAAGATCAGATGGTTAAAAGATCGGACGGGTCATGTGACCCGGAATGGATTGATCACTGATCGGATGGATCATGTGACTCAGGATGGATCGATCACTGATCGATCCATCCATTGATACTGCGACAGTTAAGTATATAGTTATAGAGTAAATAGTAGTAAATTTCTAAGTTAATTATACTTAGGATTACTTAGAGTAGGCTATACTTAGAGTTAAGCTGCTTAGAGTTAAAGTAGGGTTAGAGTAGAATTAGCCACTACTATAACCCTAAGAGACTAGAAATACTAATATTGAAGTATATAAGCTATATTAGCGAATACTAACTTTTTATTATATTCTATTAAATATCTCGCGCTACAGTTATTATATGATTATAAAAGGTAGTACGTTAAGCTTTTATAAGTTTTCTATATCTATAGTAAAAGTTATATCTATTTTAAGCGCTATTCTAATCTTAGTTCTATACTTTTCTAGATTCTATAGAACTAAGGTCCGCAAACTCGCTAAGAAATTAGAAACTAAGGTTGATTTTGACCTTAGTTCCGTTGGGGATTAAGGATAGGATTAGGAAGATGAGATTATTAAATAAGGGGGTAAAAGGTAGGTATGGAATATAGTATAGGAAAATAGAAAGGGTTAAGAACAAGATGATAAACCATGCACAGCCTTGATACCTACAAAAGGGGAGGAGACCCACAGAAGGGATAGATAAAAAAGGGAGAAAAAGAGAAGAGGTGCCCCGCAAAGAGTCTAAATTAGAAAAGATAAATAAGGAAATAAAACCAGGAAGTAAAGAAGAGAGTAGAAGAGTAGATAGAATATATACATGATAAAAAGAGTTTAGAAGAACTAGAAAGGGTAAACCTAACCCTTTCTCTGGATACTAGCTATGTTAGCCATTGCCCTGCTCGAAAGGAGCTGGATGATCGCATCAACATTGTGTTTCCATATCTGCTGCTCGATGGGTAGTAGGTGTGCCTCGATTTCTAACGCAGCACGTGATGTAGCTCTGTATGCGCCGCAGATTACCCTTGCTGCTATGGCTTGTATGCCCTGCATGATGTCTAGCGTCCTTTGTGTATATGTTCCACCTCTCGTGTTGGCGTTATACTAGATGAAGCAAGCGTATATTATTTGAGGGAGTGCTGTTCCTTCATATATTCTGCGCATGTCTAGCAAACTTACACCCCATGTAGAGCCGCTAAGGCAGCTCAGTGCAGTGAACTTCCGCATCGTCTTCGGGCTTCTCGCCATGGCGGATAGGTAGATTATCTGCTTAAGCTTAGCCTAATCCTTTCTGTCGACTGAACTCTTTCACTTTTGGAGCCATGGTACAAGATGCAATGGAAATCACGGCGCATAACAATTTTAACTCCAGTGAAAGTAGAAAATAGAGAGCAAGACTATGGAAGCAGGTATCTAAGGTTATATGTGTTTCAAGTGCCACACAGCACAATCAAAGCTGTAGAGAGTTGAATCGTTACATTGCGACCGCATAACAAGAATTGGAAGCCTCTCCATTCACATAGCCAGCTGAATTAGCGAGCAAAATCTTACATTATTGATCATGAGGAAGCGTAAGCCAGCCACACGAAAACCATGAATGCACTTGCTGACACGCAACCCGCTTTCATCAATCCGGGTTAGTCTGCGGGGTTAGATCACAATTGTCCAGATCGATCTCTGCATGTGACGATCATGTATATGTACCAACATGGCACGAGCTCACCCAAGATAGGAATAAAGCAAGTCGCATTGTCGCTTGCGGAAGCAATGTGGCTTGACAATGACAAGCTCCGACAAGCTCCGGACTCAAATAAGGTTAAGAAGCTTCAGCCCGGCTCGAGCCGACCCCAGCACAATAAAGTTTGGGTGGCCACGTAGGGCTACCACTTATGCACCTTGTCAAGTACTCAATACGGCCTCAGCTGAGTTGTCAAGCTTGCGTTACAGCTTAAGCGACGATTATGGACGTTGTGTCTCGTGCTAGCTCACGCCATCTCTGCCGTCTATCGTTCAAGTTGCGACAATCGAGTCTAAAGGTTAGAATGCACGAACGCACAACAATAGCAGCCACGAGGCCACGACACGGCGCTGAAGTTGAGTTCAGACTCAAGAAAGCACCACAGGTGAAATGCGAAGTCGCTGCCGCCATTGCTGGGCACAATCAGCGACTGCACGATAAGATGATCGGCACTTCGTACGCCCTCCATTGATCTGAGAATCAATCCTAGACAGTTTCTCTATACCAAAGTTCTAGTCAACCCTCAGCAAGTCTACTTCTGTCTATAGAACAAGTCTTTATTATAAAGTTGAAGCTACTATCATACTATTTTTAAGAATCTTAGCATCAAGCAAATATAAGTTGTACAACAATCTATTTCGCTTCCTCCATCATAGTAACCTTTGGCACGTAGCCTTAAGGAACTTGTAGTATGTGAACAATAACATAATTAGGCGCTTCCTTTAGATAGGGGGACTAGGCTAGCCTAGGAGTAATCTGCTATATCACAAGTGTAAGAAGAAATCTGGACTCTTATACGAAGAGCAGACATTGACATCCTTATGAAAGAGCCTGAAGTATAGAATTCCTTTCAGCTACCTATTTTATCAAGCTTGCGGACCGCTTCGATGCAGTTAGCATGCTTCTTCTGTATGATTGTGCTGAGGTGGGAAGGGACTGGGACTTACAAGAGTAGATGCTGTATGCAGTGAGGCCTCCATCGGCCACCAGACATGCCAGTGTGATCTTCATTCCAGCAGGGTTTCTTGAAAGAATATGTGTAGACAGAACTGCGCCTGCACCAGCGAGGTTGCCAATTGTCTGCCAGGTCTCTCCCACTTGCCAGGATATAACTGCGCATGAAGTATTGAACATCGTTCCACCAATGGCGAGGAAGTATTTCTGTTGGACTGCAGTCCTCTGGAACTCCTCTGCAGTCGAGCCGCTGGCCGGAATTACACTCCCAAGGACATCTATCATTCCTCCGAGAACGCACCCCACAAAAGCGAAGCTTGTGCCAAGTGTATTCTAAGTAGGTCAGCAGAGCTCACAGCATTTAACAAATGATGAAGGAGTACTGACGTCAGGCGATGTCTGCGAAGCATTGGGACTTCGTAGTCTAGCCTCTAGGATAACATTCTTGAAAGCTTGTTCATTCTGATAGAAAGCGAGGCCCAGAGAGAGTGCGCCGAAAATAAGCTTGCAGCATCCCCATGCTTTCGAGCCAAATCCCTCTACATGAGCTGGGTTTTCGTTGGCTGCAAGTAATGGAACATTGGCTTGCATGTCCGCCTGAGTCTCTCTGTTCGCGTTGTGAATAAGATAGCCTTCCTTTACCTCGATGAAGAGCATTAATATCTTGAACGACGCCGTAAGGATGCTCAGAACCTCTTCGATAATTTGCCCAGTCTTTTCTGTATTAGCACAGTACTGCCAATGGGGCTCTAGACCTTACCTCTAGGTTTTGTTTATCTTTCTCCTTCTGACTCGCATTATCGCCTCCTTTGCTAGCGTCGCTAATTGTCGTCATCATAATCAGAGGATTGGTATGCTCAGGCAGCGACGGACCAGGGTACTTTGCTGCTAGAGCTGCTTGATCGGCCGCGCGTCGCGCACTGCGATACATTGGCTCAATATCGAACTGTGTCCACTCCTCGCCGAATGGCTTTCCAAACACCTTGTCCTTCTTTGCTTCTGTGAATCCGATTGTCACCAGATCTACAAAGACGGCGATTCCATAGGTAGCAAAATTGATGAGAGAGAACTCCTGGCCAATCCAGTCCTCCCATAGGTCCGTAAGTCCAGGAATCTTCCATGCCTGCGTCAGAATTGCTGGAATAGTCATCACAACTCGAATGAGAGTGTCAAAAGCAAGGAGTGCTAGGTCGCGAGTCGCATCGAAGGCTCCCTTGAACATCTTCTTGACCGCCCTGATCAGTATAGGCATCAGTTCCCTTGGATTCGTCAACGCGTCAGTCGCCGACATGGATATGACGTTGAATAGTTCCATGAAGGCTCCAAGGCCAATCTCCAGAATGCCTTTGGCTGATAGTCCGATAGCATCTACCAGAGGCCTAAAGTTGGGCAGCTTCCAATCTGAAAAGGTCTCGTCCATGCCTTCTGAAATGCCTTCCATGATCCATGAAATAGGATTGAACTTGAAAATAAGTTTTATGATAGGGGAGTTCAGCACAGATCGTACGAAGCGCATAATGGACGATTCCTTTTGCGGTACCTTATTCTCTTCAGCATTTTGCAGATCACTAAAGAGAACGTCTTCAGCGTCTTCAAAGAATTGAAGCAGGCTTTCCCGATTAGTTATAAGGAAGCGATTCAGTACGTTGAGAGATCCCAACGTGACTTCTTTGAGTCGCTGGTGGAATTGTTAGCACAGTAAAGTGATGGGCGCGTGTGATACTGACATTTTGAATGTTGGGGATGTGCTTGCCGAAATGAAGACCAAGCCATCCCATCATATCAGTTCCTAGTAAATTATCAAGAACACCTACCACAGCTCGCACTAAAGCGACTGCAGTACTGACGACGATGCTGAGAACCTTAGACCCAATCCTGATGATGAACTTGACTATGGGCCCGACAATCTTGACAGCCCACTTGACCACGAATTTGACGGCTTTCCTTAGGAACTCGATGGCGTCTCCGACGTATTCCACTGTAACGTCGAGCGCTTTGCCAAACCAGGATTTCTCTTCCGACGTGCGAGTTTCGCCACCTTTGGATTGGTCTCCAGTCCAATCTGCTAGCGTGACGCTGGAATTGGCCGAAGATGTGCCTGCCATATGCTTGTCGGCCGATTCATCCTTTGTGACCTTCTTGAGCTCGTCGAACTTCGAAAGCAACGCTGCCGATGCTTCAAGCTTGTCGTCAGCGATGTGATCAAACATTGGCTTCCCGGACTCCGTCTTCAAGCTCTTCAGGTCATCTTTGGACTTTATGGATGCCATCACACTCATCACGCGCGAAGCCATGTTGATCGCAAATGTGAAGGGCTTCTCAGAGAATTCGCTCATACTCACTTCGATGTCAGAAACACCAAAGTGATGAGGCGCGACTGTGATAATCTCTATCTGTCCCATGCTGTCTGTGGTGACGATCGTTGGTCGGGATCTGTTAAGCCTGTACGAGAGGTCGTTGACCGTTACAAAAATAGGTTCAGATGTCAACGCCACAGTGTAACCTTCGGGAACAGGATTACCCTCTGAATCAGACATCGTGATTGTCGTCAGGTACTGTCTCTCTTTAGTGATGGTAGTCGGGCCTTTTATTTGTAAGTCTGTGGAGGTCCACACAGAAGTCGTTGGATCGCGAGCAAGATGGCACATCTCATTATCTCGTTGAGTAGTGTAGATAAATTCCATGGATGAAAGTTGTTTGTTGAAGTGACAGGCAATTTGGGAAACGTCTCCACGAATTGGCAGGCCAGAGTACTTGAAGGTCGGAAGGCCAAAATTCTTGGGATCACGTTCGCCATCAATGACATAGAGCTCGTTGTCTTCGGAAACAGCTAGAATTGAGAGCAAATACCGTCGCGGACTCGAAAGCATGGTCTCTTTACATAAGACCTGGCGAAAGGCAATGTCGGGCAAGATAATCTGTCCATCCTTGTCGAGGCACGGATCATTCAGATTCTGGAATTGATGGAACGCAACTCCCTTCCCAGCTATGAGCACATCATGTGTGCTAAGTTGTTAGTAGATGACCGGCACACAATCAGCGAGATCTTCTTACCCCCAGGAGTTTAGCGAGGTGTACATGCCTGAAGGCCTACCAACCTTGCTAGTGTTAAGTGAGTACTGAGAGAAAGCCTCATCCCTGGCATCGTTGAGTGTCACAGCATTGCATCGGAGGATCGAGCCAGCCTCCTGTCCTGGCGCAGGCGCGTTGTGTAGCAAAGCCAAACCGGGACGCCTCTTGCTTTGGCCCGAAGCGCCACCGAGCACTAGGGGCTGTATATCAACAATCTTGTTTGACTGAGCACCGAAGTTGATAACAGTCCATGGCGCCTCCGCTGAAGTGCTCGGATTAATGGCGTACGTGGATGCAAGATACGTGGCCGTAGTCTGTGTGGCAGCAAAGATGGTGAAGCCGGGCTCAGGGGCATCCGGGTTGGGGCTGCACATGAGCTTCGCGATGACACGAGAGCCAAGGTTGTTCTTCACAGGTGTCCAATTTAGATCTCGAGGCTTTGTTAGCTACCCGTCGTGGTGCAGAGTCAAATATCTTACCAGAAGCCAAAAGTCCTCTCAGGCTGCCCTCCTCGTCGATCTCGACGGTTGGCAACTTCAGGGTAGCCCAATACACTTCGTGAGTTTCATCATTGCCATCCTCCGCCTTGTGTTTCAAAGAAACAGCAATATGGAGGTCTTGCTTGATTTCAAGGACGTCAAAGCTGCTCACTACTGAGGAACATGCTTGAGCCATCGGTGGAGTGATATCAAGTAGTTGCCAGGGATGCGATGCCTTATCTGCATGAAGGACACAGTACAAGTGCTATGGAATATGTCAGTACAGGCTATCATGAAGATAAGAGGAGACTGTCTGACTCCATCTGAACCAATAGAGAAGATCATAGGCTGTCCCTTTGCATCGTGCACAATGTCAAGCGGACTATCTTCACCGCCCTTGGTGCGAAAAAGAGACGTTTGGACGCTGCGTTCAACAAGCTCCGAGGCGGTTTCGACGACCACTTTCTTGGTTGCATGTGGTACAATCACAGCTTTACCGGCAATTTTTGATGCTTCCGCGTCGACAACCGGAAATGGGAGGCTCGTCTTTACGACCGTTGATGGTGCCAGTTGAGACTGCGTCATGGATGCCATTGTTGCAAAACAAAAAAATGCTAGAAACAAGTCAAATGGAAAAAAAGATACAGAACCTCACCGAGCTCTGGAGATAGCTACCTTTTAAGACGCGCTTTTGTGCCTAGGTTACCATTGCGGGAGTAAAGGGCATAGTACTTGCCGACTCTCGAACGGGATGGACGTGGCGTTCTCGGCCTAACCTAACTTAGCTCATTTTTATCGGGACGCTGTAGGTCTACTCGACGGTAACCAGTTTTGCTTTGGCGATAAGTCGAGAAGGTTTTCAGCTGAAAGATGACGGAAACTAGTCTTTACACAGAGAGTGACGCGTGTAGGAATTCTCCACTGTAACGCGGTCGGACCTCACTTGTCGGGCCGTCCCTATGATCATACAGCCTCTAGTGTTCGGGCCAGACCACGACGTTGCCTCTTTTTTTGATAGCATCGGATTCTCCGTGCCAATAGGTAACGCCACACGGCGCCCAGAAGCGGTTTTAAGAGCTGAGAAATGTCTGCTTTTGTGCGAGTTGCGCTGCTTCTGGGCTGATCGGGCTACTACATTTTTTAACAGCCTCGGACTCTCCGTGCCAATAGGTAACGCCACACGGCGCCCAGAAGTGGTTTTAAGAGCTGAGAAATGTCTGCTTTTGTGCGAGTTGCGCTGCTTCTGGGCTGATCGGGCTGCTAGCGCGTCGCTAAACATTGCTAGCGATACTGCACGTTGCGCATCGGTGCTGCTGAAGTTTGGTCCAGGCGTCGTTAGTAGCATGATCCCTGTCTCGGCAAATGGTCTATAGCGATATGTGTCTCAATGTAGAAATGCAGGCTAGATCAGGGTACTGTTCATCAGTCTGGCGGTCTGGCTGTAGACCCGAACCTCTAAGACGATACAGTCTTTGCAAACTTTTTGTACATATAAGCTGTGAAGTAGTCTCCATGTTTGCAGCAGCGCTCTGAAGGCACCAACCATCTCGAGCATCGTTTCTCGTTCCACATCCTCATATCAATACTGCCACTCATCTTTGTGCACTCAGCGGACCAGAAAAGATGTTGCACAGCACCAACTCCAACACCCTCAAAGGGTATGACATGATGATAACCATCTCTCAGGATGCCATCAACAAACAGTTCCAGGCTCTCTACGAAAAACCCATTCCGACAGCCCTCATGCCAGATCCTGAGGAGCTCGAAGGATTTGCTGCGCTGCCGGAAGCCAAACACTACATTAATCACAACATTAAAATTGTGCCCGAAACACTTGAGAACTGGGACGACGAGATCTTCGAGGACATTCGCCCAAGTATTCGGCCTGAAAACGGCAAGTTTTTCCTACCCAGCGACAAGTGGCTCGAGGGGGAGATTGAAGCTCCTTTTGTTACCTTTGGCGAGGAAAAGGGCAACTTTCGCTGCGTTCGCGTCAATCTGAAATTCAAGACCGGAAAGCTGCACTTCAACTTCAGCAATCGAGCCGTCAAGCAAAAGCTCGACGGTTGCACCTTAAGCTGGATCGCGGACCTGACTCATGGACCGGTGCAAGATTTCGTCGAAGGTAAATTTATTATCAAGACTCTTGGGCTTTAGGAGAAATTTTACTAAGAAGTACTCCGAAGACATTGTAAAAGCTTCTGAGGAGAAGTCACAACATACGCTAGTTGCCGACGGCGTCATTGAGAAGTTCAAAGCTCTCAGCCAGCACAGCTATACGGTGACCACTCTATTTTGCCTGTTTCAAGCAACGCGCATCGTCAGCTCTTTCGAGTTCTTGAACATGCAGGGTGCAAGTGAGCTGGGCTCCACGAAGGCTACAGAGGCTGCCAATCTCATCTCAGCCTATTTCAAAGCTCTATCCGCCGCCCCAAAGGCTGCGTCAACCCCCAACAACCCGTTTGTTCTAGGCTATGGTCTTACACAGAAGCTTGAGGACATCCCTGCTGGAGATAAAGACCGGGCGGAAAACGTTCCCTACTTCATCCCCAGACGATTCGACCTGACCGTGACGACAGGAGACGGAGAATATTCCAGTGGTGTCATCAACTACTGTCTTCTTACACACAGACCAATGAACGACCCCAATAGAGCAAGTGGTGAAGGCCTCAGGTCAATTGACTACGAGAAAGATGTCGGCGCCGGCTTCTGGGACGCTGGAAACACAGCCTACAAGCGCATCAGGGCAGATGGGAAAGCAAGTGGAGCCGATGGAGTCATGGCTTTCTCACGTGAGATCTTTAGAGACTACTGGCTAACGCAGAACTTTCTCTCCTACTTCAAAGTGGATATGAACGCTTTGGGTAAAGACCTGGTCCCTCAAGACGATCATGTTGCCAGTGCGCAGCCGACAGCAAGTTACAACGAACAGATCGCTGCGGGGTATGAGGGACAAGTAAACAAACTCTGCCTAAAACAGGATTATGAGTTCCAGCCGATGAAATGTCAAGACATGGACACAGACAATATGAAACAATCGGAAGAGCTGTCTGCGTTCCTGAGTTTAGTGCTCACGGCTTCAAAAGCAATCGGTCTGGAGCTGAAGTATTTCCAGCGACGCCAAGCTCGAGGTAGGATACCATATAATTCGAAACAGTTTGATGAGCCGACTGACTTTGTTTTAGGCATCGCAGAGGCCATTCTGACCTACACCAGTGATGTGCAAAAGAACCCCAATCTTGGCAAGTCGTCCGATACGAACCGTAAAATCTACTTCGATATTAATATGCGCTCACTATTGTCAATCACGCAAGAAGCCTCTGGCATCTGCAATATAAATCGCCTGTTCGAAGACAGTAAGTGTTTACCTTTCGCGTTGCTGAATTGGGATGCAAGCATACTGAACGAGTGATCAGAAAAACGTGTGGCACTGTGGACACTCACTGGTGGCGTCGGACTCGCTGCCGACATGATAGCCAACCGACAGTGGTTCATCAACGTTTTCACTGAATGGCGCGCTGCTCGACGGGCTAATATCCAGATCGTCACCAAGGCAGGCTTTGACCTGTCTCCTGCCAGCGACACGTGGTCACTCACTCTTGACCAGGACAAGAGTAGAACGACGGTCCCCATCGGCGCAGAGGAGCTGCCAAGGCAGGTCAATCCTCCAGTCTCCTTCACCACCCTAGAGAATATTATGGAGGTACAGAAGATGGTGGACCTGAGTAAGCGTATGCAGGGCGATGGTGTCATCATTGACCTCGAGAACCACGATATGTTCAAGGAGTTCGGAACCTCCAAGGGGATGGATGGCTTCGCTAAGCCTGCCAACCAGTGGGCTTCCAGCTTCGAGTCTCGTCTAGAGACAACAATGGCTGCGCTTGCGAGCTCTTTGATGACCAAGTTGATCTTACCGGCAGGCAATGTCTTTGAGTTCAAGTCACTAAACACGGATACTGAAGGCCTAACCAATATGAGGCGCGAATCGGGGTGCGATTCGTGCCATATTAGGCTTAGCGTTAGGGTTTCTATCCGTATCTGGCTATTTTGTNNNCCCCGATTCGCAGATTCCGACCCCCCCGATTCGCGCTCAAATAGGCTTAGCGTTAGGGCTAACTTAACCCCAAGTGCATCCCAGTATGGGCTGTATAGGGCTCCC
>NW_014575162.1:0-11221 GCF_000527765.1 Bipolaris victoriae FI3 | reverse complement strand
ATTCTTATAAAGGGCTCTCTTATAGTCGTACTTATAATTAAACTTTACTTTAAGCTTAAAGTAGCGCTTAATAAACGTACTAAGCTAGTTTTAGCTAATTTAGTCTAAATTACGCTTAGCGCGTAAAGAATTAGCTATATTAGCTATATTTATAAGTNTAGAGNGAAATCTACGTAGATTAAGGTTAAGTATATACTTAATAACTATCTTCTTCTTAAGCTTAGTTAGATTTATTATTTTAGGCTAATAATCTTCTTATAGAGTCTATCCTACACGTTAGTTACTTAGTATTAACTAAGTAACGTTAAAGATAGCTATAGTGCGTTATAGAGAGAGATTTACGTCTTATTTAAGAGTCTAAAGAGTAAGCTATATCTAGAATTTACTAGAGGGCTCTATCTGCTATGGTTATTGCGATATTAGGGTGGGGTAGTGGTTTTGGTAAGGGCTTAGCAAAAGTGTCCGGCGAACCCGTGTGTCCGACGAACCCGTAAGGTACGTTATTACTAGTAGTATATAGTAATTAATAGATTAATAGACGTTCTATATTAAAGGCCGGCCTATTGTACTATAGCAGTTCCGCGAGTTTACGCAGGGAGTCGTCGCTAAGGCAGAACGGGTGCTATAGGAAGAGCTGCTATAGATAAGCGAGCAGGAGCATCGGCCGACGACTAGGCTAGCTGAGATACAAGACGACTTGTCCATCCGGCAGCGTGGCGTGTGCTACCTATCGCGATCGCAGCTACAGCAAGGGCAAGCGTGGGTGCTGGATCGGGTAGCTCGTGTAGCTGGGGCGTAGAAGCTCTACCAACAGCGTGTCATAATGCTAATGCGCGTGCTTTTGCTGCAGCATTTGAAGATGCTTTTATTAAAATCGACCGCTCTCTGACCTTTGCAACGGCATGCCGCACTAGCTTTATGTTCTTCGACGGTAACGTGTCGTTTAGATGGAGCTATGTTTCGCCATCGGCACTCTACCGATCTGGAAAGCCTATTAGTACTTCTAAGGTCGTGTTTGATGAGCTAACTCTAAAAGAACCCTAATACGGCCAAACCGGACTGCAAGGTCGTCTACACGGCATCTCGGCGGCGGATCTAAGCATTGCTATTATGGACGAGGCCGAGAAACAGGACAAGATGTACAAGTAGTGGACTGCGTTCATAGACTTAAGTGACGATACTTTATATCTATTCTATGTATTTATCTAAACGTTAAGTGCTCTGTATGCATAGGAGACATTCTCTAATTAAACTAGCCACTAGATTCATGTTATCCATTTTGTCATACAAGGATTAATAGCGACTGCAGACATTAATCTTACATAGCCAAACTTGGCAATATCATGTCAGTAGTAGTTACCAAGTCATGTTATTGCTATCACAACTTCTTAGACACTTAGCCGCCTAGTTTATAAACGACATACCACGCATCCGTTAGACAGAATCAATGAATTTCGAGTGCGTCCTGTTGCTGCACGATTACGTAGGTAGTCTTTAGAACGGCCACAATGGGCCTCTCGTCAGATTCCTTCCCTACTTAGGTCACTCCACATAATTGGTTATCAATCGCTCCACTATACCCCACATCGAACACATAAGTAACTATTCATAAGAACTTCGCTACAATCACTGCATGTACACATTGCAGGGTTTATTCCGTAGGCGTTGCACTCACGTTTCAAAAACAGCATGCTCTATTTCTCCCTACTCGGTATTTTTGGCCTCGTTGGCTGGCTGCTAAGCTAGCATTCTCTTCGCCGACGGCCGGTACCTAAGGGGCTGTTCTCAGTCCCTAGGCGTAGCGGCCTTCCGTTGTTAAAAAATACACTGCAATTCAGCCCGTATCCAAGTCATAAGATCATTAAGTGGCCATAGCAGTATATTAAATTGTTCAAGATACGGATAGGCTATGAAAACCGGATTTTCCTCAACAGCCTAACAGCTAGACGCGACATCCTCAACAAGCAGCTTACAACTGCGTCCAGTCATAGTCCTTTGCCGGTCGTGTCTGACCTCCTTTCTGGAGGGAAATATTTCGTCTTCACAAGCTATACACCCAAGTGGCGGAAGTTGTGGGCCATAGTGTACAAGTTGCTAACACCTAAGGCCTCTTAGACATTTCGCTCAAGTTCGTCGTTCGATGCTAAGTAGCTGGTTCATGACATTCTAACTGACAATACTAACTAGAACAACATACACATACACTTTAGGCGCAACATAATGTCTGTAGGTCTCGCGAGCATATATGTGAGGGAGGTGCCGGTGCGGGTACGAACTTTACTCCGGGCGCTTTGCTCGCCCGACATCCAGCCAGTATAGTATAGGATCGCGACGATATTCGAGAGATATACGGCGTGATGAAAGAACTTTCTGATATCAAAACGCCTGGCGCCATCTAAGCCCACATCCTTCCTCCCTTGTTCAAGCTCACATAGGCATTGCAGTAACAGTGGTGGCTGCGCGCCATCGCGCATTACAAGCGCTAGTCATAAATCTAGATGAAGTGTTTCAACGTTCTTTAGTCACTCATGGCTAACAACGTCAATAACATATTTCCTATAAATCGTAGCCATACACTGTACATAAATGTCATGAGCTGTTATAATTATAGATCATTTTATTTCTAGCCGTCCAAATTACTCAGAGCTCGAGATTGATACGGAGATGTGCTTACCCTACATTATATTTCCCCCACTTCCCCCACTACTCCACATGCGTTTCTTTTCTACTAATCTATTTATACTATGTATTAGGGGCTTTCTCTATATCATCCTATGCCAAGGTGGCACAGATGCACTAGACGTACCATTCTACGATTTTCAGTATCAGGAAGATCCTCGTATCCATCAATCAGTAAGCGATACCAAGGTCATAAACTATAGAGAACAAGATCACTCAGCCGGTAGTGGCTCAAGCATTGCGTAGCCTGGACGTTTACCTTTTCAGAATTTTCATCGTCGTCTTTCTAATTTTTCAGGTAGTGTATTTAATCTATTTCTATCCGCTCCGCAAGATTCCAGGTCCTTTCGCAGGTAGATTAACTGAGTTGTGGAGAGTAACAAAATATCTAAAGGGTAACTGGTATAACGATATTTTGGAGCTTCACCGAAAGTATAGGCTAATTGTGCGAGTGGCACCTAACGAGGTCGCCTTCATGGATAAGGCGGGTTTCACCAAGATCTACGGCCACTCATCCGGAACGAAGAAGGAAGGTTATGTGCTCTCCTATTTACTTGGATTTTAGTGTGCTGATTCACTAGCAGACCGCGTGGTATTATATATAAGAGGCGCTAGGTGCGTCAACAGGGGTAGGAATATCTTATGCTTAGCTGTACATGGCAATCACTAATCTATGTAACTTTTTCATCGCGACCGATATAAACGAGCATGCATTTCTGCGCAAACGGGTTTCAAATGCATAATCCATGTTAATAATTCTAGGACTAGAGCCGCAGATCCAAATTGTAGCGGATCAGTTGTGGGAAAAGCTCCATAATTATGCCAAAAACAACATCACAATCGATATGCAAAAATGGACGAGCTATTTCGCATTTAATATTATAACACAGCTTAGTATTAGACAATCCTTTGGATTCGTTGAACAGGCAACAGATATCAACCGCATTACCGAGTCCATCCATGGTCTCTTCTATCGGCAAGCTATCATGGGGTATATACCGGGACAAACGAGTTAGTTCACTGACCCTGTATCGAGGAACATTTTGAAATATATCGGACCGAAAAGCATTCTGTCGCAGGATCACTTCTACGGCTCCATAGCTAGTCTTGTAACTACTAGAATGGCGGAGGAAGATGCTGGCAATCCTACGAATCGGAATAGGGATATGCTTGATGTGTATATCTCTGTGAAAGAGCTTGATGGTTCTCCTGTCCCAATGCTAGGCGTCTTTATCGAAGCTTGCAATCTTATTAGAGCAGGAGCAGACACTACAGCGGCGGGCATTATCACTGTCTTTACGAAACTGTTGTAGCATCCAGAAGACTACCAACGCTTTCAGAGAGAGGTTGATAATGCATATATAGAAAACGGCTTAACCACAGCTAGCAGTCTTATATATTGCGTGGCTGAGAAGATTCCCTTCCTCAATGCCTGTATTAAGGAGGCCACAAGGCTCACTCCAAGCATCGTGTGGCAATTGCCCCGGGAAATTCCCAAGGACGGAATTGTCCTCGCTGGTCATTAAATTGCAGATAGAACAATAATAAGCTCGATCCCAATCTCGCAAAATTATCTCAAGAAGGTTTTTGGTGATGACGCAGATGTCTAGAGGCTAACAAGATGGCTGAAGGGCGAAACTGGCTCCACAGCCGAACAGATCAAGGAAATGGACAATTACAACTTCGCGGTGAGCTTCTCCACGCTACATTTCCTAAACTTTGCTGATGATAGAGCGACAGTTTAGTTACGGCTCCAGGACCTCACCTGTATCGGCCGCAATCTTGCCCTTGTTGAACTGCACAAGTTTGTCGGTCAGTTTCTACGCCAATTTGATGCGGAATTTATACATAAGGACTAACCCTTCAAGCTGCGCTCACAGTGGTTCACCGTTTACGATGACATGTCGGTAAAATTGAATGTGCGAGCAATATAGGCGGGCTGGACACCCTTAATACCAAACTTCGATTTATTATGCACCTTCGCTATCTAGAGGCCTACTTAATGCGAAGTGAAATACTCGTAGGGAATAATGGTTG
Organism: Bipolaris victoriae FI3; assembly: GCF_000527765.1. Classification (NCBI taxonomy): domain Eukaryota; kingdom Fungi; phylum Ascomycota; class Dothideomycetes; order Pleosporales; family Pleosporaceae; genus Bipolaris; species Bipolaris victoriae. Next base: position 6,505 of record NW_014575162.1, on the reverse strand, counting down.
TAGACACGAACGCAGCTAGAATGGTTACATAAAGCTTACTGCGAGCTTCAAACTCTCGAAAAGGTTCCTGCGTGCGAAGTGGAACTGCGGTCCTAGAGGATTAAACATTTTTCCCACTGTCTAGACTTCCTGCACTAGAACTAGAGCAGCAGCAAAATGTGAGATGTGGCGGCGCTATAATTATAACAACCTCGCTTTTAGAGCATAAAACACGAATAGTTGGAAGCTAGAGGTAAAAGAAGGTGCAGATTTGAACACAGCCTATATACTTCTTGATTGCTACAACGTAGTGGTGGCGATCGCTTCTGTTATGCCTTCTACAGATCCACCTGCACTTATAATGCGCTCAGCCAATCATGTCCTTATTCTCGAACTGATCAATGAAGCATTTCATTTATTATCTCCTGAACCAGTACTGCAACCGAGACACTACCAACACAACGCTCAGCAGCGCATCTACTAAACGGATAAATAGCTTGCATAGTTAACACAATACTCAGTTCACTGCTTCTAGTTTAGCCAAACTGAACTGAGCTAGAACTCGAGCACGAACAAACAGGTCCTTAATCAGCAGTTAAATTCGCGAACACACCATAGATCGGGACGTGCAAGTACAGTGTCACGAAGCACACTGTGGCATGTTCGCGAGTTAAACGGCGGGTGACCTTGCTTATTAACAAGTATGCGCCTGGAGCACAAAAAAGGCTACGATAGGTTATGATGGTGTTTACACAATATAAGGGAAGTAGACGCTCAACGTCTAGTGGTCCAGCCGCGTACCGATGTTGACACCTCAGAACAGCCGTTTCTAAGCTTTTTCGAAGACCTGGATGTCATTCTTCCAGAAATTTCACCGTATCTTCTATTCCCATGGCCATCTGTGCATGCCCGTCCCAACCGCGCTTTTAGCAGCATGACGGCCCAGATGTCATCAATCGTAAAAAGAACGGAGCAGTGGCCCTTAGATTCAAATTCACCCACCGCATGGACCAAGCATAGACCCACTTACTACCTATTTACTACCCTCTTATCAATCTAAAGTCTGGCTTACCTAACTAGATACCACAGACTTTGTCGCTAAGTCTACATATTCCACAACGGTCCCGTGGTGCCGCCTACCAGCGCGACACCTTTTAGCGTAGCCATCTAAACAGCCAATAAATCAGTTTAAAGCACAGAATCTACAGTGCAGGATGCATATTCAGTTATCGCAATTTACATAAAGGTAACATAGACGCCTGCCATTTCTACAGGCCTTATCTACTACCTAAACAGAACACAGCAAACCCCTTCACCATCACAAGTTAAACGTTTAGAAGGTTTCTCCCGCCCTATATTCTCCCTCCTTTTTTACGTCTCTGCTCGTGGTTTATTAATCTCGATAAATTAAGGGAAAAACATGGACTTATAATAGTATCAAAACGTGGAACGGTAGTTTCTTCCTAGCATATTGCAGACTTAGAACCAGCCCTAACTCTGATGTTAGTTCGATTCTAGTAATTATCATAACCAGTGCTACGCAGTGTACACCTTGCCCGTGGGCCGAACCAGCGTGATCAGCAACCACAGCTGACGAGTATTACGAGCGCGCAGTGGTTGAAGAAGCGTGGGGACGAGCATGGTATCCCGGTGTGTTGGGATTTTGCAGCGCAGCGTACTCATTTGAGTGAGTTACATATAGATAGTATGAACAGTGATTCATCGTCTCCAGAGATAGTGCGAATGTGTTAACGGCATGTAGATCCGAACGCCCTCGAGTGTACCATGATCCGTGAAGCACAGCCAATAGAAAACCCGGTTGCAGCTACGGCGAGCACTACAGCTCATCCATAATCGACGGATCCAATCCGCAGAGCCTATATAGAAGTAGAGAGAATCCCAGAATACATGAGATTTAGTCGTCCGATATTGAGCATTCTGTCAGTAAGCTGGTGCTGCGCTCCAAGGTGCCCGAAAATCGACCTCTGTCTGCGTTCCCCCCAACTCCACCACCTTCCTGCTACCGTCAAGCTCGTCAAAATACCCTTCAACCCCCACAACACCATGTTCATCAACCCGCCACACACCATCAACGACCAAAAACTTCCAAAACGTTAGTACCTCCCTCAAAGTGGCCAACGGCCGTTCGCGCATCCAGGGACACCACGCATTCTGATAAGTAAACGACGTGTCCTACTTTTTGCCATGAACAAATAGTACCGCATTGCCCCACTCCACCTCAGGGTAAAGATACAACCCCTTCCTCCGCTCAAGCAGTACCGATCTGCGGCCCCAAAAGTTATCGAATCTACGACTGGTTGGGCGTGCCATATTCGTATCACTGGGAAACAGCAGTACGGGAGCGAGGTTGCGATTGCAATGGCACTCACGTTGGGCATTGTCGCTTGGTTTGTTACCGATGGCAAGTTTGCGTTCACTGTTGATGGGTTCATTGGCGTGGATCGCTTCGAATGTAGAGGAAGTCCATGGTCTGACTCCTGGGGCAATGTTCATAGTGGGATTGTTCGGCGCGCGCGCTTGTGTCAGAAATGCACGTTGAAACGGGTGATCGCACCACCGTTCCCCCACGGCCGTCTCGATAAGAGTCGTAGTACCACTTCTCTGCTCAGGTTGGACCGGCATCCGTTCTTCAATGGCAGTTACAAGCTCATCCCAGGCTTTCAGCGACTGTCGTAAGTCCCACTGGCCCCATGGCTGCAAGGACAACTCCGGTTCTACCCGCATCTTTCCCGCATCCCACATTATCAGCCAGCGCGATAAGATGTCCGAGAGAGGTAGCCATGAGTCCTCGGGCGGGAAGTCAAGTGATGGGTCGATCCAGCATGCCAATCCACACTCTTGATCGAAAAACAAGCCACCCTCATTTTCCGTGGTGAGGGAGGCGTCTTGGTAGAGAAGAATGAGCTGATCATCGTAGGTGGAGAATTGAGGCCATGAGCGGTATTGGAACAAGGACTGGGAGCTAGGAGGCTGGCAGAATGATGTTAGGGCTGTAGACTCTCCTTCAACGGGCCAGGACTCGATATTAGCAAGAAATGTCCGAATATGAGGCGAGAGACGGGTTCTTAATGAGTGGTCTGCACTGCGCGTTATGACGCCTTGTAGCGGCTGGATAGATGGGTTGACTTTCTTACGCCGCTGCACCAATTGATTGTGCAAGAGGGCGCATTCGTTAGGATCGAACTGTGATGCGTTGTCTTTAGACATGGCGAAGCACTGGGTTTCTTAGTTCAAAGTGGCTTATTTGGATGGAAGTAACGTGTAGGTTACGGGATGTCCATCTCGCGTAAGACCCAACCTTACCTAGTACTATTTACTGTAGCAATCTCGCTTCGGGGCTGCGCTAACCAAAACATACATGGCCTCCAGAATATAGGATGACCTAACAGATCCTGTTGAAACATTTCGCTTATTCAACTTTATAATTATAGATTATTGTTAAAGATGTGGTGGAATTAGCCTGCTACGTACAGCTACAAATCAGAGAACAATGGTTTGTTGTAGCAAGGCACAGACCGACCCACTACCTACAGGTCAAACAGGTCAAAATTATCTTCAACGCCTCGTAACTCCACTAGTGCGAGGGGGCTTGGTATCGAAGTTTCGTATGATCGCACGCGTAAAGATGAATTGTCTGATGTTCAACATATGTATAGCTTCGCCCAGGCGGAAGGTGGTTGTTAGATTGCCGAAATTGCCAACCGTTTTAGTCGTTCGTAAAGCGCCGTATGAAAAGGTATCCTACACTGGGAAACTGAAGGCACCTATGCACGGCACAATAGTATAGGCCCCACGCCTCAAATAACGCATAGGTACCACCATCGACTGCTTTGGGTTGTTAAGAACCTTCCTAAAATCCAATACAGCGCGCTATATCGCGAGGCCTTGCCCACAGTCTCCGCGCACAGTTTCAGTCCAGCCAGGACAGGCTGCTCCGTGACATCTTCTATAGCTACAATAACACGTTCCACCTGGCCAAGCCGTCCGCGCCCGCCCAGCCCAACTCCATCTCTCTTCTCGTAGACGCTATGATGACCGGTCAGCCCTCTCTCCTGGCGACATAACATGGCCATGGCCAGCTAACGGAAAAGAGCGCATTACGCTATTCCTCCCATGTTATCCGCCACATGACCTCCCACATCTTGCATAGCCATGCGCATCCACGTGGGCAGCACTCGGACTCAAGGTTGTACTTACGTTCGAGGCAGCTGGCATGAAGGCCAGCTCACTACATGACAGGATATCAGCTCAATAAGTGCTATGCCGGGGCTTACGAGGATTAGATGAACGCTTACATTTGGCCCGAAGCAACCATGTCAAACATTCTCTGGGCCCCGTCTTCCGGTTTAAACACAGGCATGAAGAACGAATTAGGCGCACAAAGATCACAGAACATCCTGGTAGCTATGGTGGCGGGGTATAGCGCGCTGACGGCAATGGCAAGGTTGCCCTGCTGATGCTTCAGCTCCGTCTGCAGGCCCTCGACAATGTTGGTGACGGCAGCTTTAGACGCCCAGTAGTCGGACATGCCGGCGCATCAACTGTGTTTCTTCGAGTCCATCGAAATTCCCGACCCCAGCCTCGCCTAGTAAGACTGAATTCGCTTACTGTAGAACCTTCTTGTCGTTGTCAAGCTTAAAGAACTGGCTCTGCCTCTGCAGTAACAGTGGAGGGTGGCGGCAGGCACGATTGGGTTTTTTGCAATTAGAGGCGACCCTTCATTTGTTTTAGCAATGAAAATGACAGAGCAATACTACCCGCTAGTGTCCACTTTACATACTTTCCTCCGGCCCTTCTTCTCTTCTGCTTATTCTTAGTCAGCGCTATGTATATAAACCCCTCTGATCACCAGAGAGACTCAGTAGTAATTAATAGGAACTTTAAGACCTACTCGCATCTAAATTCCTTTTGCTTTTACGGTATGTGTCTTGTGGAAATAACTCAACAGTTACTTATCTATAATTGTGTCACTGTAGGCAGTTAGACAGTAGCTACCATAATTATCAACAATCATCTATTACTATCTCGCTGCCAATATGAAGTACGTCGCTACTTTGATTAGCCTTGCAATGGCTCTCGCCCCAGTAACTCTCGCCGATGTCCACTGTTGCATGAAACCAACCGAAAATGTCCCAAAGATAAATTGCAACTACAGTTTCTACGAACCTGCTTGCGTAAGATCACCATGCTTAAGAAAATGCGCTGTAAATAATTGGATTCTGACCTCTACTACTAGTGCACAGGGCAGCTGTTTAAGAGCTGTGGCCGTCGAGCCAATTTCAAATGGACAGTCGATTCTCCGAACTACGATACAGGTGCCTCCGGAACTCCAGGCCTGCTCCAGCCTTGCAAAGGTGGTGGGCAAGTTGCCTGTGTTAAACTTGCAATTCCTCCACCCTCATCGTAAGCTAGATAGGGGTTATTTCTAGCTTTAGACGTTTTGCTTTCGACTAGAGAGGATCAATTCCTAGTGGAATAGATAGATGGTTAGGGTGACGATGTGGTAGGTTATGTTGCGAGGTACTTTCTTGCATTAATGATAAGTAGGCATCAGCTATTTTCTTAGCCTTAAACCAACAAAATATCAAGACAGTGCCTGAAATGCTTTTAGTAATATTCCTAATTAGCTTATAAACTGGTACATATAATGACTAGTTATTCTTCTAGCTCTATTGCTTAACGTGTAAGATTTTGCTTCACTAGTAGTTACACACCTACATTAGTTACATTATAAAATAAGAGTTTCTTTCTTACTTTAAGCAGGCTTTTAACATATTATTTACGGCTAGTAATGTCTAAGAAGGCTTTTAAGGCGCTAGATTAGTCCTATTTAATCTTGAATAGGTTATATCCGCCCTTAATATTTAGTTACGCACTCTATTACCCCTATCTATCTATAACTAGCTCTAGGTATCGTAAACCCCTAGTAATACTCTAGAATTAGGGTCGTAATTAACGCTAGTAAAGTAAAGGATTTAAAGGTATATAGATAGTTTACTAATATCTATAGTAGAGGCCTTTAAAAAGGTCTTAAAGGGGGTAGCTATTATCGCGTATAAGCTAGTATTAGCGTAAAAGTAGATTACTAAGCTTAAAGTAGCTAACGCAGCCGCTACGCGACGAAAATCGTATAAAAGAAAATAAGTTTAGGTAGAGAGGACCTTAATAGTTAAAGATAGAGAGCGCTTAGCTACTCTCTAGGACTTTAGTGCGCGTAGTAATAGGAAGAAGTTAAAGAAGTAGAAACGCGCTAAAGAGGGTAAACTATCTTAAAGGCGATATAGACGGTGTAATGTTACACGGGGTTGGGATCTATACTTCTCTGTCCTAGTCCGCACTAAGGCAGGCGAGTATTACGCTAGTGTTCCGTGAGAGTTTGTCTGGCAATACAGTGGAGTAGTGTGCTTAAATAGAAGGTAATAAAGGTTTAACAACTACTAATCTATATTAAATAGACTAACGAGTAATAATCTTATTAAGTAAAGTAACTAGTAAGAAAGTATAA
>NW_014575163.1:0-11604 GCF_000527765.1 Bipolaris victoriae FI3 | reverse complement strand
AGAGTTCTATTATATAGATAGATAGCTATAAGTAGAGCTTTTATCTAGAGCTTATTTAGCATTTTAGCTTTGAATAGCAGAGGTCTAATCTTATTAAACAGCGTTTAATTAATCCTCCTAGCGCCTCCTTTAGCTTTAGAATTAAAGGGAGAAGTAAATTAAAGTTTAAAACCTTTTCTATTTAAGAGCTTTTATAGTTCTTTTATATTTAGCTNNTTATNTAATTAGATAAGCTTAATCTATTTTAAATCTTATACTTTAGCTCTTTTAATAAAAGCTTTAACTAGAGCTATAAGCTCTTATCTAGATATAAGAAGATCTACTTCTAAATACTTAGTATAATAGTCTAGAAAGGTAATATAGTATCTATAGCCCTTTTCTTTTTTTAGCTTAATAGAACTCTCTAGATCGTAGTAGATTAGATCGCTAAAATTATCAACTAGAGTAGTAATTAGATCTCTACTTATTTTACTTATAAATTTACTTTTTAAGTATATCTTATAGTTACTAAAAGAGTTACTAGTCTTAATATTTAACTTAGTGCTATAGGTGTTCTTAGAAAGCTTATTTAAGCTTATTTCTCTAATATAGCTAAAACGTTAGTATAATAGAGATATGTAATTATTTTAATTAATTAATCTTATTTATTTAAGCTATTCTAATAACTCTAATAAATCTAATTAATTAGATAGATTTAATATATCGAATTGATTTAATTAATATAATAGATTATCTAATAACTATTTAGATAAATTAGACTTTTCTATTAGTAGTACTAAGTTATTAATCTTAGTATAGATCTAATTATTTAGATAGATATTACTAATTATAGTAAAGATCGCGATCTTTTAAGAGTATTAACTCTTTACTAGAATACTACTAGCTTATATAATAAAACTATAGTTCTTAGTAAATTAGAATTTAGCTCCTTTTTAGACTACTTAATAGAGACTAAGTAGATTAATACGAAATTCTAGTATAAGGAGAACTTCTTTTAGTACTACTAATTTACTAGTACTAGTAAACGTAATTAGTACTTCTCTTTTAGCTATTACTTGTAGTAGTATCTCTATATTACTCTACTTAATATAGATATTTAATATACTACTAAGGCTTCTAAATAGGCTTTAATTAGAATAGGTATTCGTACTCGATCTACTATTTAGTATCTATTTAATAGATTTAGTAGATTAAATAGTTTAGGTTATATTAATATTAGTGATATGTTAATTAACTAATACTATTATTAATATAGCTTCTTCTAATCTTAGTAAGCTCTAATTAGTGCGCTTAGATAGATCTTTATACTAATATTAATTAATAAGATATCTATTTCTTCTATAGTAGTTATAGTATTTTAAGCTTCTATTAGATTTCTGCGTTAGTAGTATCATCTTAAAATCCTTTAGTTAATAGAATTAATTAGATAGATTTAAGTGATAGTGTTAATTAGATTAATAATTCGATTAATAGTTAGATTAATGGTTAGGTTAATACTTATAGTAAGGTTTAGTAAAGCTTCTTTAGATTAAGGTATTAGAGCTGCTAGAGCTATTCTTAATTGATTAAAGACGTCTTACTTCGTTAATGATTTAACTACTTATTATTTTAAGATTAATTTCTTTATTTAATCTAAAGTCTTGGATAATCGCGGTAATAAGATAGTTAAATTCTAAACTTAGATTATTAAGTATTAGCNTAGTAATAAACTAATTTAGTAGTTTAATCTTATAAGCTTTTAAGCTTAGAGTAAGCCTAAATCGCTTCTAAAGATGGGTTTTAACGTTATTATAGTAGCTTACTAACGTTATATGAATTAGATCTTTATAGATTAGAAAATTAGAGCTAAATTCTTTCTAGGAGTATAGATCTTTAAGATTATTCTATAGCTCTACTAGACTATTAATTTCTTTAGTTTAAAGTAGTAGCTTATCTTTAAGACTAAGCCTTATAATTAATAGTACCTTTAATTATTATTATTTAAATATTTCTAGATAGTTATCTAATATAGTATTAGATATCTTAGATATATCGCTATAGTCTTATTAGACGAGAATTAATTAGATCCTTAGTGCCTATATATTATAGTTTAAGCTCTCTTTAAGCTTTAGGACTTTAAAGATACTATTAGCTATTTTAATCTATTATTCTAGATCGGCTAGTAAGATCGTAGATATACTAATACTATCGCAGTTACTATTCTTACTATAAGGAACTCTAGCTATAGATAAATAGCTTAATTAATTAATAGATTAATTAGTCTTAGTTAGTTAATCTAACTTTAGATAATAGAGTTTCTTAGCTTTTAGCCGTAGTTATCCTCTTAACTCTTAATACTCTAGCTTAAGAATCTTCGACTAATTGCGTATACTAGGCTTATAACCTATTAGAAGAAGTAGGTAAAAGTAGCTACTTATTCTAATAGAACTTAGAGATAGAGGTCTCTATCTTCTACTTATTCCTAGTAGACTTAAAGATAGCTAGTCGATAGATTCTAGATAGAAAAGAAATAATACTAGAGAAGAGAGAAAAAGATTAGATTAATCTACTCTTATAGTAATTATTTCTAATAGTTATAATCTTCTCTACTCTCTATCTACTAGTTATTCTACTTCTATATATACTAACTACTCCAGATTCTAGAAAAATCTATCTTAGTAATAGATTGTGTAATCTTATTTCTAATAGATAGATAGATTAAATAAGAGATTAATAGATTATTTAGATTATTAAGATTAGAGTGTAATATTAACTTAGGTTAGGGATAAGTATCGTCCTAATATAGATTAGAGATTAATAGATTAATTATCTTAGAGATTAGCTAGATAGCTTAGATCTCTAACATTAAATAGCTATAATAATATTATAAAGTAAACGCGCTAGTATAAAGTAGCTAACTTACTTAGGTAGCTAACTCGCTTATAAACTACGTTAGTACTATTCTAATTAAGTATAAAGATAAGAAGAATTAAATCTCTTTCTAGAGAAGAGAATAATAATAACCTAAGTTAGAATATATACTATATAGGCTTCTTCTTATATAGAAAGAATTTAGAAGAATAAGATTAATAGTAACGAAACTATAGTAATCTATACTCTTAATATAATCTTAAGAATAAGAGAAGTATAATAATTATATCTAAAGAATTAATCTACTAGAGTAAGAAAATAGAGTACTAAAAGAGACTAGTTAAAGAAACTATATATAATATTAGATAGATATAAAGAGTTAAGAGCTAGATACTACTTAAGAACGTTAGACTATTAATAGATTAGATACTATCTAATATAAGGTAAACTATATATATGAATATATAATAGCGTAAGTAATTATTATATAATCTCTACTCTAAGAGAGTATATTATAGTACTAATAGATAGATTAATTAGTAATTAATCTATACTAGATTATATAACTTATCTACTTCTTGAAATATCTAATTTTTATAAAATCGTATAAAAAATAGATTAGATAATTAAAAGAATAGATTACTAAAAGTAGTTAGAAGTAGATTAGTAGTATATAGTCTTACTAATCTCCTAATCTAGATTAGTAGATCGATTAGTCTATTATCCCTAATTTATTCTATCTATTTAGAGTTCTTAGCTTCTATAATAATAGTATTAAAGTATACTATTACTAAAGAGCTAGATTAGTCTACTTAAACTATTTATCTAGATAAGCTACTACTAGATAAAGTTTTAGATTTTTTTATTCTTCTAGCTAATATAGAAAAGAAATAGAGTTAGAATATTAAGGTTATAGATAATATTATAGATAATTACTTAAAAGAGATAGATATAACTTTACTAGCTTAGAAGTATCTTTATTTTTTATATAACTATAATAAATAAATATAATAAATCTTTTTACTTTCTCTTATATATATATAACCTATTTATATTAACTAATATAGATTTCTAAGTTACATATCTAATTAGGTACTCTAAACTAAATCTCTATCTAAGATCTATATAGTCTAAGTATAACCTCTATCTAAGAGCTTAGTAATCTAATCTAACTATAACTTAAACTAATCTAATCTAACTTTAACCTAATTTAAAATCTATATAACCTAATCTGAATCTCTATCTAAAGTCTTAGTAATCTAATCTAATCTATACTTAAGGTCTATATAACTATAATTTTATCTTTACTAAACTCTATAGTAGAAAGTACTTATTTACTAGCCTATATAATATCTACTAAAGAATATAATACTAAATACTATAAGATATATAAGATATAGAAACTAAAAGGTATAATAACTAGAATAATTAAGTAAGAGCTAAGAAAGTCTAATAAGAATTAAAGCTATTAATGGCTCTTATAGACGCTCTATAAGAAGAAATCTACATTCTACTAATAATAGCTTAAGAACACTTAAAAAGTAAATAACTACTACTATAGTACTTTACTAGTAATTCTATATAAAGTAATAGATTATTTAATTTATAAATTGAATAAGTTAAGACTAATAAAAGAAGTAGTGATATAGTAGCATCTATACTAAAATATCTATTAAAACTTCTATTATAATAACTAGTATATAATATACTATTATACTAAAGAAGCTAAAAGCTACTTTTTTAAGTAAAGAAAAAGGAAATAAAAAAATTAGAATACTACCAAGAATAGAGTTACGCTAGTGAAGCTAGTTCTAAAATAACTTTTAGAATAGTATAAGAAACTAGAAAGTAGTTAGAATTAACTATATCTATATTTATATATAGTTATAAAAAACTATATTAATAGATAGTTATAAACTAACTATATTAATAGCTAGTAGAATATTCTAAATATCTATCTTACTATAACTAGTAGAGAAATATAATATACTCTGTTAAAACTAATAATAGCTATTATAGATAATATTAGCTAAAGAAACTTCTATAGTATATAGAGGCAGCGTTATAAAACTAAAGATAGAGTTATTAACACTTAAATAGATTAGTTATTAGATATCTCTTTATCTCTAGATAGAGTAGAGATTAAATAATAGTTATATAGACTTAAGTAGAGATTAGATAGAATTATATAGTTCTTTAATAGAGATTAGATAAGATTATATAGACTATAATAAAGATTAAGTAGAGTTATATTATCTAATTAAACTTTACTTAGTCTATATCTAAGAACTATATAACTTTATTTTACCTTTATTTAAGTCTATATAACTATTATATAATCTTTACTCTATCTAGAAATATAGAGTTTCTATTAACTACTAAGATTATTAATTATATTTATTAATTATAGTAGAGATAGAGTAGAGTATTATATAATTACTACTATATCTCTATCTCTACTAAAGATATATATTATTCTACCTTATCTCTATCTAATCTTAGTACTAAGAGTTAAATAGAGATAGAGTAGAGTTACTAAGAGTTAGATAGAGGTAGAGATAAAGATCTTATCTTATTACTACTCTATCTAATCTCTACTTAACTCTTAGTAACTCTATCTCTATCTAATCTTTATCTAAATACTAGTCTTTACTTAAAGTAGTAGATATCTATAGTTAAATTAATATTAGTATTATAGATCTAGAATAGATAGATATACTAATAAGTTATAACTATCTAGATATCTATAACTCTACTATTTACTAGTAAAAGAATACTATTCTTAGTAGAGAACCTATATATAAGATGACTAAATTATTATATAAAATATACCTAATAAATTAAAACTTACGCTAGAATAAAAGATTTAGTAATATCTTACTATATAAGATTATAAGAATCTATATAAATAGCTTTTAAACTATAGAAGTAATTTAAATATTGTTAATTATAACTATTAAAAGAGAAGTAGTATTATAAGTTATATATATAAATAATAAACTACTATTAGTAATTTTAATAAAATATTAAATATAAGAGTTTAATAAACTATTTAAGAAAAAAAAAGTAGGAAATCTAGTAGAATACTAGATTTAGTATTGAAATATTAGTCTAAAGAATAAAGTAAAGCTAAGCCAAGAAGGAATATAGTTTATAGCGTCTAAGTATAATTCTAAGCTACGGGACTATCTCTAAAAGAACTTTAAGAAGAGATTTATCTAACTAAGATTAGGCTTTATAGCTATATCTATACTATTTATAAGAAAATTTTATTAATAGTAATAACTATATATTAACTTTAGAAAGTAAAATAGTTTGAATTACTAGAATTAAAACTCTCTACTACTAATTATATAGATTTTATATTAACTATTAAAAGCTAAGAAGTTTATAAAGTATAATATTTTAAAAGAATTTTACTAAAATAGAATTATAGAAGATTTTTAATAGATAGTTATATTTAAGATAAGGTAAAGATACTTTAAGTATATAGTTATATTATTTTAATTTTTAAATGCGTTAGAAACTATTTAATTATCTATTAAAAATTCTTTCTATTTATATATTTTAATCTATATTACTAAATATCTAGATAATATATTGGTATAACGTTTTTAATAAGTAAGATAATTACTTAAGTAAGCTAATTACTCTCTATCAATATACTAACTTTATAGTATTATTATAGCTATTTAATATAGTATATTAAAGATTATAATAAGCTAAATTACTTTTTAGATTTAATACTATTACTAGTACTATTAATTTCTACTATTTAGATACGCGTATTATACTTAATCTTCTTATAATACTTATACTACTTCTCTTCTTATACTCTCTTTAACGTACTCTTACTATTACTATAACTATTATCTATTTATTTAGCTAATTAGCTCTATACTCTAAGAGTAGTAAGAGTCTGTTCTATATAAATATATTATTACTTATAGCTTTTATATTTCTTTATTTTATTTAGAGCTACTTAAAGTATACTTATTATTTTATATACAAGTATTATATTATATACTATTTACTAGGTCTTTTTACTTAACTATATAATCTATTTAGTAAGTAAATTAGTAGAAAATCTATAGTATTTTCTTATACTATCTTAAATAAGACTAATTTAAGACTTAACTTTATACGCATTATATAGTATTTATATCTTCTAAGTAACTACTTATTATAGTAATTATTATAGTATCTTTACTACTATATTAAGCTTTAATAGTATAGTGTATAGATTATATAAAACTAAACTAGTACTTCTAAAGTCTATCTAGATATTCTTCTATATAATAGACTATTTAGAAGTAGTCTTAAAGACTAGTAAGAAAATCTTCTTATTAATATAGCTAGTATAGTTATATACTAAGTTTAAGATTATATTACTATACTTATACTTTAAAAGTAAAAAATAAGTAATATTAAAAGACTATAATAGATAAGATAAGTATTAAGATATATAGAGAAGAATAATATTCTTCTTCTTATAAAGATCTAAAAGTTTAATAGAGCTTTAGCTCTTATAGCTATTCATAATAAGTAAATAATATCTATCTATATTATAACTCTTAATATAGATATTAAAAAACTCTATCTAAGTAAAAGTAAGATAATTATTACTTTTACTATTTAGAATAACTTTAAGTACTTAAATAATAGACAGATTTTTAAACTAAACGTTAATAAGTACTTTACTTATAAATATATTAAAGAGTAGTATTAAGTAACTTAATATATCTACGCCTTAGATTATAGCAATCTATTTATAGTTACTTAGCTATATATACTTCTTTTTACTAGAACTCTCTAAGTCTATAATAATAAACTATAATAAAATCTTACTTATTATAAAGCTAATTTTATAAAAGTTATAAATTTTATTATTTATAATACTCTACTTCTTCTTTATCTTCTTATCTAGATTAAACTAGTACTAAATAGTAGCTAAGTTTTTATAAATAGCTTACTAGTAGTTATAAAGATAGCTCTAGCGTATATAGAGCTTAGATATTCTCTTAATAAAGTTATTAACTTAGTTCTTACTAATAGAGTTACTCTTACGCTTATATAATAATTTATTAGCTATTACTTAAATATTAGTCTTTATAGGCGTAAATTCTTATATAGACTCTTTAAGAATATATTAAACTATTATCTTCTCTTCTAGTTTACTTTACTACTTTTAATTAGACTTATAGTTATATTATAGGCGCTTTCTAGTACGTTAAGTAGATAAAGTACTTTAAGATACGTTAAAGATAGTAGTAGTACGTCTTTAGCTTATAATACGTTATAATTAGATATTTAAAAGACTAAGCTATAGACTTACTTTAGTATAGAGAATTTAAGTAGTATATTATTAAGATATTACGCGTTATAGTATTAACGTTAACGCGTTAGTACAAAGCGATTAGCTTACTTAGGTAATTAGCTGACTTATAAAATATATTATACTAGTAATATATATAAAAATTATATAAAGTATATTAAGAAAGCTTTATAGAAGTTTTAAGAATATAAGCTATATCTTTAACTAGAAAAGTATAAGTTTTATATATAATATATAGATTTTCTTAGATTTATTATCTTAACTTAAGAAGTTAAAATAAATCTAAAAAGAATTTAAACTATAGATAAATACTTAATGTATAAAATTATTAAAAAGACTTAGTTTTGTATAGACTTTATAAATTACTATTAAAAGTTTATTAAAGATAATTTTTAAATCACTATATCTATTATAAAAGTTTTAAAAAAATTTCTAAATAGAAATAAATATATTTATATACTTTTAACTAAATTAAGTAGATATTTTAAAAGGTACTAGTATTCAAGATATATAACTCTTAGAGATCTACTAAAGTTAAGGCTAACGTATCCACCTATCGACTTAGAGTTATATTATTATAGTAGTATATAAATTAAAATTAGAGACTAGTATTTTACTATTTATAAAAGTTCTCTAGAGTAGCACTTAACTATAATATTTATAATAAGAAACTACTAAGAGTAGTAGATATTTTTATATAGTAGTAGGTCTATCTACTAAAACTACTATACTATATTAAGATATATACTAACTACTAGAATCCATTCAGTTTTATATTAACTAAGAAACTTAAAAGATAATAAATATACTAAGTAGAGATACTAGCTTATTTAAACTTTAAGATTACTTATAAAGCTAGAACGCTTAATAGAGTATTAGATACTCTTAGTTAATAAAGTAATATATATAATTAAGATTATAAAGAACTATATAATATAGTACTTAAAAAGATATTTAATAATAGTAGAAAGTATAATTAGCTAGTATTAGTAAAGATAGTAACTATAGTAGTTTGTTAGGTTTTAATACATTAATAATAATATCAAGACAAGGCTTATAACGAGTAATCTTAGCCTAAGAGCTCTAATAGACTATTATAGAATAAATAATAGTATTAATATATAATTTTTAATAATCTAATATATATATCTCTTTATATAAGAATAAATCTTGTCAAGAAACTATCTATATCTCTAGAATATAGATATATTAAAATTTAAGAAATAGTTTAATAAATATTTAATATATTTATAATACTATACTTATAAAGAAAGATATAGAAATAACTTAGTAACTATTTAGTATATTATTAGAATATATATAAGCTACGTTAGCTCTATAGTCTACTATAACGTTTATAACTACTCTCTAGATAATAAATAAGTATAATAATAGACTGTATAGTAAAACTTCTAAGATTATTAGAACTAGAATAAGCTAAATTTCATAATATAACTCTAGTAGTTATAAACTAATTAACTAAAGTAGTAATATTTATACGTAGAGAAGAGACTAATATAGTTAAAAAAATATATATATAAAGTTTAAAAAGTACTACTATTAACGTATAGAGTACTTAAAGCCTTTATTATAAATAAAGATATATTATTTACGTCTTTATACTAGATAAGAATTTTACTAAAATTAAATATAAAAAAGATACTCTTTATAAGTTTTAACTCTAAAATAGATAGGTAGACAAAATAATAAAATTAAACATTAGAGTAGTATCTAAGAATATATATTAATAAATTATAGAATAACTAGATTTAATACTTACTATTTGTATACCTTACTAATAATAATCTAAAATATATAATAATAAGATAGTTACTATAAAATATAAACTATATATATAAGCTAATAGCTTATAAGAATCTAAAAGATAGATTAAAAGTATTACTAACAGTAAAGATAAGAAGGTACGCCTTTTATAACAATTATAAAAAGAATAAAGTAATTAAATTACTTAAAGAAACTTTATAATATAAGATAGTAAATAAGCTTATAGTTAATAAACTAATTTTAAAAAAAAAGAATAAAGTTTTTTTATTAAGATAGAATCTAAAAACTATATAGCTTTTTATAAAACTAGATAATCTCTAAGTAGAACAATCTAAAGTTCTAGAGAGAAAATAACTTATAAACTATAAACTATAGCTACTAATAGATATAAAAGTATACTCTATATCTTATAAAACCTTTTAGAACTAGTACTCTATAACGCTAAACTAGTAGAAAATATTAAACTTAATAATTATCTATATATAGCTTAATTAGTTAATAATCTATATAAAATTAATTTAGCTCTAGTCTTTCTAAGTAGAGTTTCTAAGAGAAAAGAATTCTAAGATAAATTATAACTAGTAAGCAGTAACTACGCGTAACTATCTATCCTCTACTCTACTAATTAACACTACTACGTACTAGTAGTATTAATATAAATAATACGTCTATAACGCTAAAAAGTCTTATCTCTATTCTATTAAATATCTTATACTTTACTATAAAACTAAAGTACTATACTTATCTACTTCTTACTCTTCTTTAATTAAACTCTTACTATAAACTTTCTCTACTAATTAGTTAGATACTTAGCGTTTAAGGCCTTCTTAATATAGACTATATCTTCTTAGAGCTATAGAATAGTATCTAAATTAAGTCTTAATTTAGATATATTAGCTATTATAATATCTATACTTACTAGATATATAGTAAGTGTATCTACGTTACTTATAAGAGTATACTTATCTATCTAAAGAATTATACTTAGATTAATTAGACCTATACTATCTAAGCTAGCTTCTAACTTATTAAACTTATCTATTATCTATCTCTATATATTATTATAGATCTTCTTTAGTAGATAATTAAAGAAAGTAATTATAGTATTAGAGAAATGAGTATTTTTAATAGATATAAGATTAAAGATAAGTAGAGATAAGAGCTATAAATAGAAAGTTAATATTATTTTAATAAGAGATTAAGTTTAAATAAATGCGTAGTAGTAATAAGATAAGAGAGATAAATAAATATAGTAAATTTATAAGTATTAGAGAGCTTCGCTATACTATATATTCTTATTATAACTATAGTTCGTTATATTATTATCTTATTATAACTATAGTTCGCTATTCTACTACCTTCGTTATAACTATATTATATATAGTTATCGCACCTAATAGAGTTATATCTTATAGTTATATACTTATTAAGAGGTTTATAAATTATTACTAAACTATTTCTAAGAGTTTAAAGTAGAGTCTTATAGACGTAATTCTCTTAGACTCTTANNTAGTTTTTTACTTTAACTATATAGTTATTTTTTTAATACCTAATTTTAGTAGATTAGAGTATAGTCTACTATTCTTTTCTAAGATAAATAATCTAATACGCTATATAGTAAATAGAGAAAAAAA
>NW_014575164.1:0-11768 GCF_000527765.1 Bipolaris victoriae FI3 | reverse complement strand
AATTGAGTGCGTAGTGAGGTTCTTGAGATGTTCCTTGCTACGTATTGAGACTCAGATACTGGCTGGGCGGCAGGTTCTTCGCATGCCGGAGCTTCTTGGGGGTAACACTCCATGGAAGGAGGTTCTTGTGCAGCAGGGAATTCATCCCAGACAGGAGCCACTCCATTGTCGTCGTTCTGCTCGTTCTTCCCAGGTACATAGCTCGGTCCTAGTAGCACTTTTTCCCACGGAGGTACCGTATAGTCCCCGCGGTAAGTGTATTCGCAGAACCGGATGAAATCGTCAACCCTGACATCTTCGATCCTCGCACATCGCGTTTCAGATTCCTGCATTCCACCACTAACAAGTGCATCTAGCTGCGGACTAGTAGCAGCAACCGCAGCCGCATGCACCACGACAGGCTTTCCCTCCTGGCCAACGAAGAAGGTGAACTGAGGTGATTGGATAAAGCTGTCGAGCTTTAGCTTAACCGGGTCGGCATTAGAAACAAAACTCACTCTGCGAAGGTTGGAGCCATTTGTACACAACAGATTTTGGAGGGCTTCTGCAGAGTAAAGAATAGAAAAGTCAGTTCTCGACTTGAATGAACT
The DNA here is from genome assembly GCF_000527765.1 of Bipolaris victoriae FI3. Classification (NCBI taxonomy): domain Eukaryota; kingdom Fungi; phylum Ascomycota; class Dothideomycetes; order Pleosporales; family Pleosporaceae; genus Bipolaris; species Bipolaris victoriae. The sequence continues at coordinate 11,178 of NW_014575164.1, read as the reverse complement.
CGCTATGTGGGAGGCTTAAGGAGAAGATGAGAAGATGCGGGGTTTCACGGCAAGCAGCTACATGCTACGCATTGACTGGTTCTCGAAGGCTGAAAAAGCAATTAACAGAGCATTTTGCTAAACGCAACGGCGTCCAACAGTGTTGATCGCCGGATTTTGTCGACTGCATCTCGCTGGGAAACCTCGATTTCTGACACAAATTGACTTGAAGCCAGAGCTAACATAACATGCAGGAGACTCTTTTCTTAGATAGCGATGCTAACCTAATATATGTATTGCGGCAGCTCACGTTCGCAAATATTCGAATACAGATAAGCTCAGTGCTTATGCAGTAGACAAGGCATAAGTAGTTAGCGTCAGCGCTGATCTGTCAGCGCACACGCACGCCGGGAGGATAATCCACTCACGCGTGAGCCATCTTGGAGTGGCTGTAACTTCCTTCTCCCACCAGTGGTACATACGTACAGTGATTAGCGATTGCGGCTTCACCCCTACAAGCAGCATTCTAAGAGTTTCGTCATCATAAGACTGAAGATTGACCAATCACGTTGATTGATCTGCAGCTGACTGCTCGCGCTATGCCATGTACGGAAGGTGGGGAAATTCAAAACCATTGCGGAGCTGCGTGGAAGGGTGAAGCCGCAATCGCTAATTACTGTACGCTGGTAAACAGGATTGTATTCGATAGAGATCTATCTACTGCTTAGCTGGGGGCTTGTATCTAGGTGCGGCTCCGGAGAAATAGCTCTTTCAGGTGATCTGAGCGTTGCCCCGGTGTTCACGGTTGGCATCATAGCCACCGCGATGACCATCCGCTCAAGGATAGAATATGGCTGCGAACTGTTTCATATATGCGATGGCTACAAGAACAGCAGCGATTGTGTGCAGAAGCGGCCGAAACCATGCCGCGAGGCTGGTGCGACCGTCCCGCGCCGCAGGCGAGACTAATCGCGATGGGACTCGATCCTGACCGTAAGCATTTTGAAGGATCCGTCGGCTTAGCGCACGATACGAGCTGTGCCGCATTGGCGCGACTGCTTGCTAGTAAGCAGGCATCACTGAGCCACGGTCTTGGCGTGATGCCAGTCACGTGATCATCGCACCGCGGGGATCATTACCTTCTGACGTGGCGCCCAATGGTGTCCTTTCATGCGGCCATCCGTCAAAGAGAGATTCTCTCTTGTTACTTGTGACATCAGTCCGTGGCCATAATACTTGTCCTCGACACACATACCCTTACCGATCGCCAATTCAGCATCAGCAACAATGACTACTACTTGCTTCGATTGGACTCTCCTAGAGGACATTCGACCTGCTCTCCTTCAAAATGCTCTTGGCGTCAAGGGTAGCGAAATGACCACAGCTCATCTTCAAGAGCTTGACAGGACGGGATTGGAACTTGGAGCGAGCCCTTTTGCGCGCGAGAATGCGAAAAATCTGGCGACTGGATATGGCGACCTTATCGTGGTTCTTCTGGAGCCTACCGACAAAGCCGAAACACATTGCTATGATGCAATGAAGGCTTCTTCACCGGCGCTTCAACTTGTAGACGAAACATTGACAATGGCCTTCGCAGGTCAGCGCAATGTCGAAAACACCATTATACTAGACCGAAGGCCCTTTCGCAGCGCTGAGATTCAGGGTTGTGAGGACGAAAGGACAACAGAACGAAACAATCAGAAAGCCTATCAGGGGTTTGAAGCGGCAATCGCAATTTTACGTCCTAAAGTCATTGTCGTGTGTCAATGCCGAGATACAGTACCCGATGGGCAGCTTTCGGATCAGTGGTCATCTTCAGTCAGCAAAAGTGGAGACTACGACATCGTACAAATGGGCAATGAGCATAAATGCTTCCGTGTTTATTCATCTCATCCAATGCATTTTCAGCGCATTGGTGATGAAAAAGGACCCTTAAAGCGAGTACTTTTAGAATACTTGTACGATGCGACGTTTGTCATCGCGGCAAATCTCTTAGCTGGCCGTGAGATTTCTGGATTCGGTTTATCAAATCTCAGAAACTGTGCCCGACAGGGACCAATCGGTAAATTCTCTGAAGTCGGCGTTATATTGACTTACCAATGGACAGACGAAGAGAGTAGTTGTTCAGACGAGCTATGGGCATTGATGAAAGATGTGGGTATGCTTCAGTAATGCTAGCTTCAGCTCTGCTGACTGTTTCAGGACTATCGTCGCGCGCGAGTCCCATATGAGACGATTCTCGCAGAGTATCGTGCAGACCTTCTAGATGGCCAAATCGATAGAACCAATCTGGACGGGTCGAAAGAAGACGTACTCACAAGATATCGCTCCAGGATTCCACATCTTCCTACTACTCCGCTACAATTTGCTACCTAGATAGATGGATTTTTGAGGCTCGGAACAACAAGCTGGAGAAGCAAGTAACGGATACTTTACACATCCAGCTGTTGCGGTGTCGCTAGCTAGAAATACCATTCTCCTGTCGAAGGTGCAAAAAGGTGTATTACTGATAACGTGGTGGCTGCTGAGATTTGTCCCCAAGTTTTTGAGATTTGTCCCCAACCGAAGTACCGAAATGCTTTACATCCGCACAACTCAACGCTGTCAAGAGCGCAATTAAACGTTTTGACATACAAATTATTTGAAAGCATCGAAAATCCTCTCTGTGTGTTTATAGCCTAAAACAAGCCTATATTGTGGTTTGGTTGCACGTTAATGTTGGTGATATTTTTAAGAAAATCGTCGACTTCAACTTCATCTACCTCATTCCTATCGCTATTGAAACTCACAAGATTTAGATGGAGGATGCTTTGAAGTATGTTGATTACATTCCTGGCTTTGAAAATGAAAATTACACTTGAGGTTGCGGTAAAGTTGCATTGCAAAGCACAAAGCCTGCCATTTTCGGTACTTCGGTTGGAGACAAATCTCAAAACCTTGGGGACAAATCACGTCAGCCTTTCCCGAAAGGACTTTGCGTGCTGACACAGCAGTTTTAGAACAATTAGCGGCCTGCAATGTACACTTGCGCTATACCAAAACGGCTCAATGTGTGGCACGAAGCTTGAGAGGCTTCGTCCGGCCATCACTTCGACGCACGGTCGCTTGCTAGCTACTATTCTTAGAAGTCGACTGAATATCAATTTCTCGCGGTTCTTGTCAACTATGTGTGGAACAAATATTATATGGCCTCGACATTCTTAACAAACATAAAGATAATTACACAGATTTACACAGACCTTCTAACAATTTATCTACCGTTCCTTGCCTAACGTGCATCCCTTCGTACCGGAACAACCGGTGTGGCGGAACACTATTTCTTAAGCAAGCAGATAAGACACAGAAAAACTTATCGAAAAATATTCTTAATCTCTTATAATTTTTACTTGCATACATCCTACACATGACTCAGGTTGAGATAGAAAAATACATCGTAGTGCGGCTGTGGGACGTCAATCTGCTGGCGACGACATTTCGCACCTTAACTGGCGTCCCAGCCTACGCAACCATTTCATTTCAAATTTGCTCGTCGGGCATATTGGGTGATGTCCCACATATGAAAGTCTCGGATCCTTGTCTCGACATAGTAGATAATGCTCTGTCGTGATGATTAGAAAGTTTCTCCGTTGCCGGAGCGATTGACAAAATTCGCGATGAGAGTTTAGCGCAAAAAGCTCAGCTTTGTCATCTGAAATATATTCACGTGACCTTGATCCGGGTTAGTCATGTGACTTATTCTTCTGGCACGTTCTATCAGTCTTTAGTCTTTGTTCTATCATTAGCATAAACATAAGGAACATCCACAACTGGTACGTCCATTCAGTAGAGAAAGCTGTGATGGATACGACAGCAACCATGGGCCCCGCCAGTCAGGCACTGGCCTTAGAGTTGCCTCCCAATGTGCGTAAGAGCATCTTTGTTCGAGCTAGACATGGTAACGTTCCTCGCACGACTGTTCATTATCGGCATCGAGGTCGACCCTCGAAGAAGGCCAAATATGAGAACCAGCAATACCTGAGTCCTGCTGAGGAGAAAGCATTGTTGATTTCCTGCTACGAATGAGTGCCAGTGGATCCCCTACCCGTATCAGGTACATACCTTCCCTCGCCTTCTGCATCGCTCGCCGACGAGTATCGAATCGGCCCGCTGAGCCGCCGAACAAAAACTGGCCTCAAGCCTTCCGTCGCCGTCATCCAGACGTCAGGTCGAGGAACAACAAAGCAATGGCTTGGGAGCGCCACGATGATAATATTTATGACAAGGTTGTACACTGGTTCGAAATTATCGAACAGGAGCTCCGTAGACTAGGTATCTTGCCGGAGAATGTCTACATAGATAAGACAGGAGTGCTCGTAGATAAGGACGATAAACGAACGGGTAGAAGCGCGCGCGTAGAGCGAACGACAGTCACTGCTATCGAGTGCATTAGCGCTGACGGTATGTAGACTTCACTTCTAAACCCCATGATTGTCCGGGTGTTTTGACGTCCACACATATCCTGGTCGTGCTGACAGGGGTGTGCATACTGCACTAACAATCTGATTTGCTAAGCCATAAAAGTGCATAAATGCCAAGCAGGCAGCAGCCGACGCACGTCCGCTTGTCATTACTTGGAGGATCCCCTGAGCTGATTCTTGGTCTTATATATTCTCAGACCAAAGCCGTTCGATATCTGCAATAGCTCCTTCAGCGTAGCTTTTTACGCATTCTTTGTCCATCACAATCATCACTACACCAGTATGTCCCACAAGTGCCAGATGAATGTTTATGTTAACCATTTGGGACTTATACTAATTATTATTCATAGTGGAATCTTCAGTTTACACACTCAGCAACGGTCGCATCAGTCATTCTGCCAAACTTGTTAATGACAATACGGGGATCTGGAACGAGAATGATTGGACGGGAGTGATTCATCGCGCCTGCAATTGCCGCACAATTGATGATAACACTGGAGAAGTATTGGGCGAATGGAAACAACCTCATCTTGTGGCGAAGGTTAGGAACGAGACATTCGCAGGTCAATGCAATCATGACAGGTTTGACGTGTGGGTCTTTTGTGAGGGAACGACGCGTGCTGCAAGTGCAAGGAAGTTCCTTGATGGCCTTGACAGTATGGCTCTATCAAAATACTCCCAACAAGATGCATATCTAATCAGTTTCAGGCTCTAAAACCTACTCAGGATCCCTTATCTCAAAGAATCTGGGCAAAATCTAGATATGGCTGGAGATTGTGTCGACCTATAGGACTGACTGTCTAGTTACAGTGATAGAAACGCACAGCCTAGATCATGCAGAACGGGATGCGCCAGAAGTCCAGACACCAGTCGATCCAATGCTGGAATCATGGAGAGCGCCCGAGGCCCGGATGTGGTGATAGGAGGTGGAATACATATTTACATAGCGTTATTCTTACTATAGAGAGGTCATGGGCGTAAAATCATTTCACAGATTTGCTGTTTCTTACCCCGATATGTGCTGACCGTCGTACTTGACCTCGTGGGATGTCATTATCACTATGATGCTTATCCAGTAAGCTTAAGACGTCAGGTGACTTATCATTTTAAGCTTACCTCTATCCAGCTAGTTCAGCAATTGAGATTATGTCAGCACTGCTGATTGGTGCATAAGATACGGAGGTACCAGACCGGGTGGCGATCACGCATAAATTAGTCTACTGACCAGCCCCTACCGCTGGTGAGCAGGTGTAGACTATTTTACTCAATACGTAGACGTGTTCAGAAGCGACAGATATATTGCGACGCATGGAAATGATGGCCGTGGCTTTATAAATCGTGAGGCGCATTATTGAGATGAAGTAGGTGTCTTTGTATATTCAGAGGGAAGATGTCTGCACGATTGTAATTTTTGTATTGATGGGCATGCATCGACTCAGAATCAACCCTAGTATGTACCTAGGTAGGCCAATATAATCTTTACGATGGCTGCAGGCTATAGAGTTGCTGCAAAGTCAAAGTACCTGTAATTTTTTCCGTTACGGCGGTTGTTCCGTTACGAAGGGATGTACGTTAAGTCACCTGACAAAGCCAGACTCTTCCTGATCCTAGCCCTACGATGATCGGCGCAAGGCTGGCGCTAAAGCAATTCTGACGAACATGCGCTGATTCGCCGCTCCACTTGAGCGGGATGAGTAACGCCAATGAAAGTACTTGATGCACCCGAGTGTGCGACGACTGTGCCTCAACTGCCCACCTGGGCTGTGCAGCGTTCATCAAAAATCCCTCAAAAGTACATCTTTCCTCCAACCTCCTTCTGAATACCTCAGTCCCCGCACATAGCAAACCATCATCAAAACCAGTCGTCGACAACATGGCGCACGATCAGCCCGTAGCTCCTTCTATTGTTGGGTCCGAAACTTGGCATATCTGCACACCTTCTGCATCTTCCGAAAATACCACAAAGAACACTTTGAGTGACGAAATTCCGCAATCTTCCATCCCATGGCCTGGGCGAACCTTCATCATTCGATCTCGCAAGAACGGACAAGTTATCACGTTCTTGGACGGCGAGGTCGTGATGGACAAACTAGGAGGGCTTGGTACTTTCAGGTGGCGATGCGTCGAGGAGAAAGGTTGGATAGGGTTTAAGGATCCAGCTTCTGCGCAATATCTTGGTTATCATGAACATGGACTTCTGTTTTGTAGATCTCCTCATCATCGAAACAACGAATACATATGTCCCCGAATGCGCCCAGAAGTTGGATGCGTTCTGCTAGTAATTCACGATGAGAATCTTCGTCCCTTAGGTGTATTCGCAAGCGAATCGGAGAATGGGATCAAACAGAAAATCAAGATCATGGACTGGAGCTCTGAGGAGATTGTGTGGGATTTTATTGAGGTACAAAGTCAAGAATAATGACGACTACTAGGGCGGATATGCTGATGCAAATGTACGCTTTGTTGGAAAATATCACACTAATATAGCCACCTGTTTGCTCCTGATGAAGCAGAGCCTGACCTTTGTCGTGTTCACGAGAGTGTTGTGCCCGACATCCCAAACCGCAAATTCTATGGGTGCCCCATCATCATTGCGGCTTTGATATGCCTCCCTATTGTGATGACTCTAACCTAGGTGCGTCCATACGTCCGCGTGTATATTCTACGCAAATAGACATTAGATGATTGTAAGTCTCTGGTTTCTGAATTCCCGTCCTCATTATTGACAGACCCCAGATAGTTATACATAATTGTATTGAGTGTGGTGCATTTCGATGCAAACAAGAAGTCAGCACACAGCGACAGACGGCGGCGTCATCAGACTCGCTCATTTGCTGTATCATCCGCTTCTACAAGTTGCCTAACCTAGGCAAGAATAACGTTAGCTTCTTTAGCACGTTCCGCTTCGGTGTCTTTTCGAGCTCTTGCAGTGTCCATCCGCGGGTAAACCATCTCCTTTCCTCACGTGTAAACTCAGGCTGCTGCTTACTGCGTATAATATCGTTACTAACAGAAGTACATGGAGAACTGCGGGAATAGAAGTAGCGCAGCATCGTACTGCTGTATCATCTTGATACGGTATAGAGAATAGAGAGCATCCAGATCCAAAGAAGCCATCGCGAATCGTGGTAGGTGCACCAGCTCAGATACCAGCAGGACCCTGCAATCCATCAAAGATGTCGCGAGCTGAGGATGTCGGCTTCCGTTGTATTCTTAGCTTGGTGATACAGCCTACATGAAGCCCAAGGCGGGGTAAGTAAGGCGCTGGGGCAGCCAGCTTATTTGTATTCAACTATTTGCTAGCATGAGCTGTCGCAATATGTACCCATATTAAGTTACATAGCATCGCTATCCTCGATAAATGCAGATTCCTTTTTCGTTAGTTTTAGGGTACGGTTATGACATTCACTAGATTCCTACGCTGACCTATCCATGCTGATCGCCCACGCTGAGCAACATCACCTCCTGTCAGAAGTCTTATATCTTACCGTAGAAGTCCAGAGACTGTGAAAATCCAGATCCGTTTAATGTAATCCGCATGAGCATAAGCATAAGCGTAAGCGGAATGATCGACATTGCATTTTTGCTAATCCTCATTGTTGGTCATCGCCTACATCTTTGTATAATTAACAGATTAGGATCAGAAATATATGCTAGACTAATTATTTAGGCCTGCTCCCTTCCTCGGGTAATTATTATAACGCGAGTTGTACTACCCACCTAGTACTACTAACTTGGAGGAACCACTTCGCTAGATTACGAGATGAATCCGAATTACGCTGTGGCCCTAGATCAAGGCTTAGGGAAATACGGCACCATCCTTGCTGAGTTGAGATACACCTTGAGAACGAACAACCGTTTTCTATGCTACTATCCCGCTCTGGATAGAGGGCGTCCTTCTGTGCATTGGGTGCACGGATCTGCGATAGCTCTGGGCCTTGAGTTAAAGAAGTCAACAGAGAACTACAAACGAGATGAAGTGATGGTATTCAGAATGCACAAAGGGACTCTAAGGCTTATGTCCAAGAACATAAAAAATAACAGGGTCAAGGGCGATATGGTGTACACTATACGCGACGCTGAAGGAGCGACAGACGCACAGCTCTGTGACGCGATAGAAAAATTCTGCCGCGAAGAGCCGCACTTTGTGAAGCTCTACAATAGGGAGAATCTAATATAACGTCCCCCCCTGCGACACGCAAGTCCCCCCATGCCGCAAAGAATCTGCGATTTGAGTATCTTAAAAGTCGCGCTATCACTAGTATTGCTCCGCGATAATAAAACACTTATTCTTAAGGTTATTCTCTACAAATTCAGAAGAGCGGTTAGAAATATTACCGCGTGTTTGGTCTTGTTGTCGCCTATTCCGTATTGGCCAGTCTAGGGTTGATCGGCTTCACACCCCTGTCGTAGCATGATATATACAAGATTATTACATATCAGAGAAATACAACTATACAAATACGAGAGAAGAAGATATCTCTACATTTGTTTAAAGTCTTGTCTTTGAAAAAGTTGTATTCCAGACTTGTCCGAGTTATGGCCGTAATTCTGTTCTGTTTGCTTGTAACTTTAGTGTGCTTACGTAGATAGCGCACCTGTTTCTACTAGATCGGATCGGGCCAAAGTGTGGCGCTCAGTTCTCGAAGCATTTATCTGATCACGTGCTGATCTATTTCTGGCATCAGAGCGCGTTCCTTTGTCTTCCGAGCGGCGTGGTAGGGAGGGTGGGTGTCTGCCGTAGTGGCCTCAGTGGCAGTACTCACAACACCACGATCGTAGACATGGCCCAATCAAGGCAAATGTTAACACAAGCTATTTCGTGTGATGCATCAACAACTTGGACTTCCCCATTGCAGGATGATGCTATTCCGTACCATACTCGGTACTACCGCAGGCGCGGACGACCCTCTATGAAGGAGAAGGCCCAAGGCCAGCAGTACCTTACCCCAGATGAAGAGAAAGCCTTTGTCGCATATCTTTTGCTAATGTCTGAACTCGGACAGCCCGTCCGAATCAAGTATATACCCTCGTTAGCCTTTAGCCTCGCACGCCGGCGGACGATGACGATGACTGGCAAACCTATCAAGCCCCCGGGCAAGAACTGGGCCCGGTCCTTTGAGAAACGCAACCCCAGACTAAAAGGGAGGAAGGTGAAGGCGATAGACTGGAAACGACATGAACGGAACATCTATACTAAGGTTACACACTGGTTTGAGGTAATCAAGGGAGTTCTACAGGATCCAAGGGTACGGCCTGAGAATGTATATAACATGGACGAGACGGGCGTCATGCTGAACATGCTTGGCTCTGTTAAAGTCCTAGTAAGCAAGGATGACCTCCGTGACTATAGGGGAGCAGGCGTCAAGCGCACCCAGGTAACTGCTATTGAGTGCATCAGTGCTGACGGTAGGTCGCTGCTCCCTCTTATTATCTGGCCAGCTTCGACCCATAGAAGTAACTGGACTACCTTCCCAACCCCTGGCTGGCATTATGGACACTCAGAAAACGGATACAATGACTCGAAGATTAGCCTGGAGTGGCTTACCCGTGTATTCGATCCTCAAACAAGTGGACGAGCTAACGGAAAGCCCCGGGTCCTAATTTGCGATGGTTTTGGAACACACGAGACCCTCGAAGTCCTAGAATTCTGCTTCGCTAATAATATTACTATGTGCCGCCTGCCGTCTCACACCTCACATAAACTACAGCCCTGCGATGTTGGAGTCTTCGGGCCTCTTAAGACAGCCTATCGTGACGAGGTAGAACGGCTCTGTCGGGGAGGGCTAGAAGCTGTTAGCAAGGAGCACTTCACTTCTATATATAAGCCTGCTAGGGAAACGGCCATGACCAGGCGGAATATCACTGCCGCATGGGCCGCAAGTGGTTTATTCCCATTCAACCCAGAGAGAGTCCTTCGAAAGACGCCAAAGCCGCCCTCAGAGATAGCTATTCCAGACGTGCTTCCTCGTCCACAAGACCAACAAGAAGCTCAAGTACCGGGAACCCCTATAACGCCAGTAACGACAGAGGGTGTGATGTCTTTACATAACTTAATCAAACAGGATGCGCATGCACTAGACGAGCAGAGCAACCAACGCCTGCAGAAGTACGTACAGAAGCTCGCGAGTGCAGCGCAGATATCCCTTGCAAAGCAGATGCTTCTTCAAGATCAAAATGAGTTCTTGACGAAGGTCAACAAGGAGGCTACAGTTCGGCGATCGACCAGGTCTGTTGTTTTAGGGAAGGCGAAGGTGATGAGCTTCGAGGATCTTGAGGAGGCACGAGCCAAGCGTGCTGAGAAAGAGGAGAAAGCGTCAGCTGCTAAGGCTCCTAAGAAACGAGGGCGCAAGCCGAAGAGTTCTGCTGAGGTACTGGTAGAAGAGGGATCAGAAGTAGCAGGTGCGAGTCTGCAAGGAGAAGGCGAAGCGGCTGACGCTCCAGTGCAAACTAACAACATACCTGGGCTGCGTCAGCCAGAGACAAGACCGCTATGGAGAGCACCTGTTGCAAAGATGTATTGATGCATTAGTACACACACACAATTTATTTACGCCCGGCGGCCAAGCCGAAAGGGCTACGAACGCTAGTCTAGCTTTACACTTCCTATGCTCAGTCTTGGTCTCCCTAGCCCATATGTCTTCTTTAGCCCACATCTTTATATAGCTTATCGTCTAAATCTAAGCCCTTACTTAATACCTTGGCACGCCTCTTCTCTATCTACGATCGCTCCTCATCAAGT
>NW_014575165.1:0-12047 GCF_000527765.1 Bipolaris victoriae FI3 | reverse complement strand
AGACTGCAGTGCTGCAGTTTTGTAGAATCCGGGTGCTCGGGCCCGCACCCGGAATCTGCCGGCAGCCAATCAGAAGAATGCGCGCCAGCTGCCTCGCTGGCNCTGTGGCCCTANCGGCCACCNGGGGGATTCNAGCCTCGCTGGGCACCTGGAAGCTGCCGGTCCGCTGCTATGTCAGATAGCGCCGTGACACTAATTCTCTTCTAGCTAATAGCTAGATTAACTACTTAGAACTTAAAGACGATAGGGGGTTATGCGGCTTAGATAATAAAGAAAGAGTTAACGCTCTCGCACTTCGCTCTAGTTAAATACTTTAAGAGTCTTCTATATTATTATATAGTTCAAAATCTACGAATTATAGCTTTAAGTATTTAGTTATAATTATACGTATTAGATTTTAAAATATTATTTATTAGGCAATATATACCTACTCTATAGGAATAACACTAGGATTAGATACGCTACTTAAAACATAATTTCTGTCTTACACTTTCTAGCTAGGCATAGTATTATTAATTGTCTAAGTTATAGTATTTACTATTACTATATATAAAAATAATTCTATACCTATTCGTGACTATATTTTATATATAGAAAGGGAGTTTCTTACTACGTATAGAAAGTTATTATTTACTTATTTCTTTAAGTAGAGCATTTCTAGCTTAAGTAAGCCTAGTAAGAAAGCTTTTATATTAATGCTATAGAGTATAATATTATAAAAAGCCTTTATTTATTATATAGTAAACGCTGATCTAGTCGTGCCTAACTCGTGTAAGATTATTAAGTCTGTTTAAGAAAGACGTGCGCTAAGACTAAACGCCTATTATAGAAAGCTTTAGAGGATAGTAGTAACCTAGTTATTAATATCTATTACTACTACTATACTAGTTATATAGTTAAGAATATACCTAATCGTGTAAACTATAGCTATAAGCTCTACGCAAAAGAGGTTTCTAGCCTTAAAGCTTTTACTAAACTACCTAAGAATATCTTAAAGCAGCGCCCTTAAGATACTATTACTAGAGCTACTAATTATATCTAGTGTATCTGTTATACTAATTCTTATAAATTAGTTCTTAATCTAATTTTAATAAATAATATAGATAAACCTTTAAGTAAGGGTACTATTTACTTAATATTTAATACTTCTATGTAATCTATATTTAAGTTAACATTCTACGTATTTTTTATAATATATCTATATAAGCCTTAATAATAGGACCGTCTATAAAGCTATAAGATTTTTATATCTTAATGTGCTTAACTCTAACTATACTTTGTATTAAAATTATTTCTATAGTAGAATACTACGCCGTATGCTTAAGAACGCTTAAAGAAGAGATTAGGAAAAAGGGTCTCGTTTATATATTAAGAGATTGTTGTTATATAAGTTTATTACCACCTATATTTATTAGTTTTTCTAATATTAAAAAGGTAATCTACGGCTTTTACGTCTGTTTTCTAGGTGTGCTACTCTTTCTTTCTTACTAGTATACTAACCACTTAGACTTTAGATAGCAGAGACTATTACGACTCTATAATCTTAAATGCGCTATTTGCCTAGACCCTAAAAGTTTTACCCGCATTACTCTAGTTTATAGTAAGTTAACGTTATCTATATAGTTATATAAGCTAATAGCTAAGGCTACGTATATTATCGAAACTATATTCTTATATAGGTAAAGTTATATGCAGGCTTAGATAGGACTTATATAGCTTATCTAATCTATAGAGATAGTAGGACTAAGTTCTAGTAATTGCTATCACCTAATTACGTTATTATACCTGCATAATAACGTGTTAAAATTGCATCGCTATGCCTAAGTTTATAGGTGTTTATTAAGCTAATTCTATTTTTAAATAATAGATATCTAGAGTGAAGCTGATTAGAGTATATGCTTAGTTGCGTAAGGAACTATTATACTCTAATCTGCTATATAATAAGTAACTAAAGTCCGCATCCGAGCCCTTCTGTATTTTCTTCTTATCTATAGCTAACAGCAGCTCTAGCTAGATAAGCACTAGCAAAGTATAGAGTTTTATTTAATCCTCTAAATCTGCTGGTTTTGCGTTAAAATATTCGTTCTAGACTTTTAAGCCTATAATAACGACTACTACACCCCGTTACGGAGAGTATCTACTTGTATTATCTAGATTAATTAAGTATGCCCTATTCTTAGAAAATTAGAGAACTCTTAAAGACAGCGTGCGAAGAAATGCAGGAAAACCAGAATAGACGGATATAGTCACGATAGTAGAGAAAGGGGCACGCCGAGCATAGTATAATTTATTAAGAGAGAGTGATACAAAAGCTGCATATAGTACGCATTACTATATGCAAGTGAAAGGATAACTACTCATCTAAAGCGCTCTAGGACACTACTCAAAAATACTAGAGGTTAGAGTCTACTTAATAAAGAGAATATTAAATAGCATATATCTGTAACTTTACTATAACTGCGTCGACTCCTATCTTGCTGCATCTCGATCTAGCCACTACCCTTGTGGTCGCTAGGAAAACCATGGAAAGCTGATCCCCTATAGGGCACCTATACCTTTCTAAGCTATCTTGCCTGTTATACCTCTACACACGATGCAACTAAGTGGTTATAGTTTCTTAACCTCTGTATTGTACTCTTCTTACTTAGCAGGTATACCTTTATCTACCTTTTCTAGAGGTTATATAAATAGGCCGCTCTCTTTGTTATAGAAGTGTATGGTACTTTAATATGTATAAACGCATCTCTAGTTATTTACTAGATTTACTATAATAATTATATCTACAAGATTATTATAGCGCTTTATTAAGGCCACAGTAAGGCAGGTGAAAGCGTTGGCTCCTATCTCAGGTGATTCAAGCGTGCAAGATTTGTGCAGATCCAGCGATCAGCACGAGAGTTGAAGTAGAACCACGACATGTTGTGACAGACTACACACCCATCCTTGGTGTGATAAAAACAGGGGCTAAACGAGTCAATATTATTGCTGTAAAACCAGCGCCGCGCGCCAGCGTTCCAGCAATGCTGCGCTAGTGAGTGGTTGGATATGACGTAGCAGGCATTTCGGAAGAGACATGTTAGTTATACACTCGCTTGCACAATCGGCTTCCGATCTGCGTGTTACACGGAATGCTGAGCCTGCAAGGGCGCCTGCTTCGCTTACCATGTAGTGTACTCTAGCCCTCATCTGAGTGTGAGGTAGCTTCTGCTAGTATGCTACCGACGGCCCGGAGTTGCTGAAGCTCACTAATGTTCGGCCTCGATTTCGATCATGTTGTATCGAGTGTACGCCATAGAGCACAGCAGTAAGGACAACGACAAGCTGTTTGCATGATGACTTTGCTGCACAGTGACTGGTTTAGAGAGTATTACCTAAAGTGCTGTCCTCTCCCAGTTGTCTTTCGCTTTGGCGTCCGCTCCGTTATCCAGAAGCAGCCGAACTACCGCCTCGTTCCCTCTCCGAACCGCCCAGTGCAGTGCTGTCTCTCCATCATCGTCCTTCGCCTTGACGTTCGCTTCGTTATCTAAAAGTAGTCGAACTACCGCCTCGCTCCCTCCCCAAGCTGCCTGATGTAGCACCGTCCGCCTCTTAGCGTCCTTTGCTTTGGCGTCTGCTCCGCTATCTAGAAGTAGCCGAACTACCGCCTCGTTCCCTCCCCGAGCTGCTAAGTGTAGTACTGTTACTCCATCATCATCCTTCGCCTTAATATCCGCTCCACTATCCACTAGTAGCTGCACCACCGCCTCGTTCCCTCCCCGAGCTGCTGAGTGCAACACTGTCTCCCCATCTTGGGTCTTCGCATTAATGTCTGCTCCTCTGCCCACCAGCAGCCGTACCACCGCCTCATTCCCTCCCCCAGCTGCCGAGTGCAGCACCGTGACCCCAAACTCATCCCTCGCTTTGGCGTCTGCTCCTTTGTCGACTAGCAGTTGCACCATCGCCTCGTTTCCTCCCTGAGCTGCCAAGTGCAGCACCGTACGTCTGATATGGTCCTTCGCCTTAGCATCCGCTCCGTTATCCAGGAGCAGCCGCACTACAGCCTTGTTCCCTCCCTGAACTGCTGAGTGCAGCACCGTACTTCTACTCTCGTCCTTCGCCTTAGCGTCCGCTCCGTTATCTAGAAGTAGCTGCACCACCGCCTCGTTCCCTCCCCGAGCAGCTAAGTGCAGCACCGTACGTCTACTTTCGTCCTTCGCCTTAATGTCCGCTCCACTATCCACTAGTAGCCGCACCACTGCCTTGTTCCCTCCCCAAGCTGCCGAGTGCAGCACCGTAAGATTATGCTCACTTCTCGCTTTGGCGTCTGCTCCTCCATTTATCAGCAGGCGCACTACAGCCTCATTCCCTTCATGAGCTGCCCAATGTAGGGCTGTCATTCCATACGCATCGTTTTTGTCCACATGCCAGTAAGACCAAGGCCACCAGCTCTTCTTTGCTAGTAGCACTTGTACCCATGGGAGGATCTCCAAAGTACACGCTATATGCAGCAGCGGTACGTGCCAAGAATTATACCCTCTTCTTGTCTTTTGATGGTAGGTCTCCCACCAGTAGTCTCGCAAAGAGCACTCCTCCTGTAAGAACAGTCCAGAAGAGCTAAAGAGCTTTGGTGCAAGCTCACCACAGCTCTTTGCATGCTCAGGCCAGTGCAGTGCTGCATATCGCAATAGCGGAGACTCTCGAGCGTCTAGCTCAGCGTCCAAGTTAATAGGACCATCCTGGAACCCGCTCTGCGCAACGCACTCAAGGCACTTTTGCGCAAGTTTGAGGTGCGAAGGTTCCACCCTAACTCGAAACTCCTCTAATACTGGATCGCTATCGCGCTCTTGGCGTAGTAGATACTCTCGCGCTGACTGATGGATGAGGCTAACCTTCTGCTTTTGTACCTTTAGCAACGGCCCACACAGAGTAATCGCATCACGGGTCGCTTGTTCTATCGTTATCTGAGGGGAGAAAGGTCGGACACCTGTCGCAACAGCCAGCTCTTGCAGCAGTAGAGGGCGAATAGCCATAGTCACCCAGCGTAAAATCGCCTGACTCACTTCTCTCTGCTTAGCTGGGATCTGCAGCAGCATGCGGCTATATATCGCCGGAAGACCGCTCGGCAGCTCTTCGAGCGCCTCTAAAATCTCATTACACGTCCGCTTCTGTAATAGCTCGTGCATGGCCAACCCTACCCAAAGGAATGTCCCTTTAGCGCGTTTAAGGAGAGCTGCCTGCACAGATGCTCGAAAATGCTTGTTAAACCCGTTGATCTTTGATAGCTCTTTTATCCGTGCAGACACGAACAGTTTAATGTCGCTGATTACCTTGTTGTCGTTGTCGGGGTCTAGCCTCACCCTCGTCATACAGGTTCGCAGGCCAGGTATGTCTCGGCTGACTATCGCTAGCTTGAACGTGCCCTTCGCAGACGACAGGGCATCATGGGTGAGCAGGCTGACTATCCGTGGCAATAGTGGTCTCAGCGTGCTTTCATCACACTCGTCAAGCCCGTCAAGGACGCAGAACATGGTCCCTAGCTCAGCGTCGGCAATGACCTTGCTGAAGATGATCCACAGTGCCTCCAGAGACGACAGCGTCTGATGCATCCTCTCTGACGTCTCGAAGTATGGCAGCGCGTGCTTGGCCAGCTGCGGACGCTTGCTGACGATCTGGTGCAACAGTCCGCGAAGCACAGCAATGCCTGTGTTGCGCTTCTCGTCGTCGGCGCTGCAGAAGAGGAACACCAGCTCTGTATTGTCTGTGCGCGCCGTGCGCCTCTCCAGCTCCTCCGTCAGGAAGACAGACAGCATGGTCTTCCCCTTGCCGGGCCCGCCCGAGATCCACAGCAGGCGCGTGTCGCCGTTACCATCCCCATCTCCATTTCCATCACCATCGCTGTTCAGCCAGGCGCGGTAGCTCGCGTTGTTTGTAATCCACTCGCAGGTGCCTGTTACTCTCTTGCCTTTTGCGCTGATTATTTTCTCTCGGTCTTCGTTGGGATCGGTAAGGAAGAGCGCGTTGCGACATTTGACGGCGGCTTGTTCTGACGCTGGTATCAAGTAATCATGTTAGCTGCAGGTATCCGAGGGAGTCAAGTGTGCAAAATCAGTTTCAAATTTGGGTAGGAAGCGAGCTGGGTTGACTAACGTTCTAGAGTAAGAACACCTGGTATCTCTAAATTGTCTCGTACATAGGCATTGATTTGCACCCCGTTGCCACTTACATGTCCTCCATGAATGCTGATCTTATCTGGGTCAGTCTTCATCGTGTTTTCGACTAATGTATCAAGGTGCTGAAAATAAGCATTCAGACTTTATCGCGGAATAAAATTCCCCAGAACGATAAGTTATCCTTCAATGTTTAAGTAAACGCAGCCTATAGTAGCGGCAGTTGCAACCTCTTCACATTCACCTAATGTACAGCACCCTCAATCGGCCTAGACAGCCTTCGCTGCATGTAAGCGAACGTCCTCGCAATCAGCCACACAGAGCTGGTGCTTAGTCCACATGCATATAAGCGGGTCCAGCAAATAGAAGGCAATGTTAGTTGGTCAGGCCGTACTTGCATACTGCGGGGGAGGTCATGTTATGTCACTAGTAGCTATGTACAGCCCGCACCGTGAAGGCTACTAAAACATCAGCCACAGCCCGTCTAGATCTGCTTCTATATGCGCCTGCACGGCAGTCAACATCGCATATGTGATATATGATGGAGGCCTCCCCTAGTGGAACATAAAGTGCTACAGGCACAGGCACAGCACCCGCACCTTCTCAAGACCAATAACTTACGCGCGAGCGAGAGTGGAGAACAAAATGAAGAGACAATCGTCTGGTGAGTAAAGATAAGTAGTAAAAAGGAAGTACAGGCTAGCTGACGCTGCATGCAGGCGCTAAATTTCAGCTCATCATTAGCGTATCACCGACTTGGCGTGTCCATCCTACGCATGATATCGGGTTAAAAGGAGGAATTTAGGACAGTAGCTATAAACTCGATTCTACAACACGATTTCTTCCTGGCAAACAGATCCCCTCCACGTCATGGCGGACCCCCTTAGCATCACCGCTAGCGTACTAGCAGTTGTTACTGCTACGATCCAGAGCGCCCAGTTTGTCGTTACTTCGATTGATAATATCAAAAGCGTCCCAGATACGGTCAAGGATGTAAGAAACGAGTTGACCGCTCTCGACGATGTCCTCCACCATTTACAGCGGCTCCCTATATTAGCCGCGCAAACTACAACTCCAAGCCTATTAGCCAGTCCAAGCATTACGCGTAGCCTCGAAAACTGCGAAGGCGCATGCAAACGCTTCGGTGAATGGTTGAACCACAAGATGCGACACTCCACTAAGGACAAGACGTCTAAGATTGACAGGTCAAGTGTCGGATTGTTCGGCTTGAGGAAGATTGATGCCTTTAGGGGCCATATAGATAGCTGTAAACTCACACTTCTCCTTGCGCTCACAACTGTGACAATGTAAGTTTTGCAGCATCTATTAGTAAAACTACTTAATTTTGCAGACAATTAATACGAACATGCTAGACTCTCCCAGCCAACATTTACACCAGCCATGAAGTCCAACAAGGCCAAACAATTAGAAGAGCATGAGAAAGATATCGAAAGACAAATTGTCGTGGCAAAAAGGACTGAAGCCAAGATTGAGGAAGAGATCAGGCAGCTATCTGTAGCTCCAGTCATCGCAAGCGACAATGCGGAGCAGGAGCAGCAGGAGCTCTCTCAATCAAACGATGAAGAGTTCAACGAAGCAGAAAGGGAGCTAATGAGCGAACTCAAGCATCAAAGGTCTTCAAATCAAACATATTGTCAGCTTAGCGAAGACGCCCTCGGCAAGACAATGTCCCAACGTACCGGAACCAAGGTGTCGATAAGAGGAGTTACAGTGACAGAACAGGGACTCATAATCAACGGCGTCATATTGGAAACAGGTGAAGAGCTAAATATTCAGCTGGAGATCTTAGAAATCACTGTTAAAGACCAGGGGATCGCGGTAAATGTGGTTGCAGACAAACTAGACCTCAACACAATCCTTGCTGCGCGTAACGAAGCGGTGAGACTTCATGCAGGAGACAAAACACTTGTCGAAGGTAAGAGGAGTGGACATGTTCTTGGTTCTCAAACAACTACAGAGAGCGCTGGACTAGCTATGGTTCAGTCGCCTAATGAGCAGGCCAAGGCTAGCCGCATACTACGCTTCCCTTAGAGATGGTAGCTGATCGGGGAGAGCAATGTGTACAGCCCTTGTTGGAAATCAAGATACTAAATTGAATTGACGTAGCTATATATAGTTATGAGAGAGAGAAAAAAAGGCCTGTTGAGCACATGGAACAGTCTAGAGCTTAGCATCTTTGACGAGCTTGTGGAATGTAACCCATATTGCCTCCAAAGACAACATCATCATGACCAGATCTATCCAGTAGTGAGCTTCTGGCTTTCCTGATCATTGATAGAACCCATGTAAAATCTATTCCCATTGCGGTTACTGTTACAGTAAGTGATGCAGGGCCTCCTGTAGGCTGAGCCTTCTTGATGATACGCAGTGCGGAAGCCGATTATGCAAGCGAGTGTAACAACGAAGGCGTGAGAAGAGAGGGACTAGCAGATGGCTACCTTCACTAACCAAGCTAGCGATAGCGTCCGCTGTATACTTCGCTTGCGGCAGTGGGTGATACTGCCGAGTAAGAGAAGATGGGCAAAGTTGGCGCCCTGGACTGGATAACGGCGGGTACATGAGAAGTTGGCCGCCTAAACAGGGGGAATTAACAAGGGACAAAGCCAGCGCTGCTCGCGCCCGTGCTATCCATCCAACCAGAGCCGCCGGCGAGAGGTTTGCCTTGAACTCTCGCTCCATCCCCGATCGCTTGCACCAAGAAGGAGCGCTCAATGAGACTTGGTATTGAGGTCGAGCCACTGAGCGGTGTGTGGTAAGCTAGAAGTGCAAAAGATCTAGCCAAAAAGGCAATAGCATGTGCATTGGGGAGCATGCATGCGCCTGAAGAACTACGTGAAATAACGTATGCCTTCTTTTTTGCCTGGTTGCCTTGTTGGCTGGTGGGCGGACCCCAGAGCTGCTTCTTAATAATCTTGAGCCAACCTGTTTGAGTGAGCAGAGAGCACACGGGGGATACCTCTGTAGCAATATCAAACAAGCACGTCATCCATACTTTGCTGATTCTTGTCCCGATCAAGAAAACCCCCTGTCAACAACATAATACCCAGCCTCAACCACGCCCTCTTTATCACTTTCTTGTCATCTTCTTTCTAGCCTCAGCTTCGTCCTATCCAGAAATTGCTAACGCACGTCCACGTCGAGTGTGCGCACACGCTAAACAAACCCGCTATACTCGCCAAATTAGCAGACAAAGATATTAGTCTAGCGATCATATCTAGGCATCTAGTCGCAATATGAAAACTGGCAATTCTCTAGGGTCTTTGGAGTACGCTCGGGAGCAGGAAAATCAGGAAAATAGTACTAGATGCAACAACATCGGAGACCTCGAATCAGACCGTGCCGAGAGTTCAGCCCAAGATTCCTATTCTTCCAGATGCGAGCTGGCGGTCAAAGACGATTCTTCTAAACAGAGTGGAAAAGTCTCTTCCTAGGTTCCTGCTAGTACTTTAGATAATCCGAGAAACTTGCAATACTCTACGTCTAAGCCACCGAGCGGGTAGCCGGCCAAATCTGCAGAAAACGCCGAGCTTCAGTCTACGCAACCAACATCTCCTAGTCCTCTAGAGCTAGCTGTATCTAATACGATAAGATTGTACGCTGGGCTTTTTACAGTGGAAGAACATTGCGAAACCCATTTATTGCAGGCTCAAGAAGAACCAACCCATGACCAGTTGGTTGGACCGGTACATTTTGACGAGGTACTGCTACGGGAATATCAAGGCTTTTTCGTTGCCTGTCGACATCCTGGTCTTCAACATTTGCCAGCTAAGCACTCAACAGCTGAGCGTATGTAGAAACGTGGTATTGAATCATTGTTAGCTCTTCTTTCGACGCACCTACCAGATACGAGGGAACGCCTAGTAGCGTTTTTCTGTTCTGCCTATCAGAGGATGTCCTGGCTCCGTCAGACAGCTCCATATCCAGAACACGAATGGATGAAGATTCTAAATCATTTGGAGGTACATCATAAGGCTATGGATGAGTCTACGCGCGCTCGAATTACTCTGAAGTTACACTATCTTGGTATACAAGAATAGCAGACAGACCCTAGGTACCAGACGAATATACCACCATTGGGCGACAGTTAAACGACCTAAAGACCTATCAATTGATTGGTAGCCAGTATTGGCTTAATTGACCTAATGAGCTAATCAAGTGAGATAAAAAAATAGCGTTGAGGCTATACTTGTGCGAGGTTTGGCAGGTAAACATGAGAATATCAGAACAGCATTCATATGAA
The DNA here is from genome assembly GCF_000527765.1 of Bipolaris victoriae FI3. Taxonomy (NCBI): domain Eukaryota; kingdom Fungi; phylum Ascomycota; class Dothideomycetes; order Pleosporales; family Pleosporaceae; genus Bipolaris; species Bipolaris victoriae. The sequence goes on along the minus strand of NW_014575165.1, from coordinate 1,640 downwards.
TCCTTGAAACTAATTTCGAGGTTCAGATGAAAGTTTTATACTACACATACTCACAGCCCTACTAGCTTAAAGTATACATAGATTAGTGAGTGGGTAACTAGAGGTTGGATAAGGGATGGATGGTTATAATCGAGCTTGTGCGTACGCCACGTGTTCTCTTATTAAACTTACTAAACAACATCCTGATTAAATCATTACTAGCGTATATTTATGCGATCTAACAAGGCTATCTTATTTAAGAAGAAATCTTCTCACAGGATCTATATATTATCTACTACACATCTACTCCACGATGTATGTAGTGCGCATCCTGCTAGTATCCTTAATAACTATAGCTCGAGCTTATATGTTATTATAGTATCCGCCCCCTCTTAGTAGGAGTATAGAAGCTAAATCTTTAATAATATAAGTAGACAAGGAATTTAATTTTCTAATTAGATACTGTAATTCTTAGGGCGAACTAATATTACCCTCTCCTAGCGATTGTTATAGTTATCTTAATCTTCTAGATATAGAGGAAGGTAGACCGCAAGTTATATAGAAACCTAGCTAGAACGCTTACTTTAAGTTATCTGACTATATGTATAGTATTGGTATTCTAGGATTAACTTACTATAGTAGAAGCTGCTAGGTTAGTTTCTCTATAGATAAAGGTTAGATATAGAAAGTCGCAGCTTTATATTATAGAAACTGCCCTTATAGGGATAAAGATATGCTATAAGTCTTTAATTTTAAAGTCCCTTTAAATATACTAACAGGTATTAACATACCTCACGAGTTTATATGACACACGGGTTCGTGTGACAGTTTTACCAAGACCCCACCAAAACTACTACATTATGGCCCAAAATAGCTCACTTTAGACTTACATAGCGTAAAGAAATATAAGATATTATTCTAAGTCTACTTCTACTACCTACTTATACGTTCGCGTATTATGCTTAGTCCTATTATACTATTTATATCGCCTTTAAGATAGTTTACCCTCTTTAGCGCGTTTTTACTTCTTTAACTTCTTCCTATTACTACACGCACTAAAGTCCTAGAGAGTAGCTAAGTACTCTCTATCTTTAACTATTAAGATTCTTTTTATCTAAACTTATTTTCTTTTATGCGATTTTTGTCGCGTAGCGGCTGTATTAGCTACTTTAAGCTTAGTAATCTACTTTTACGCTAATACTAGCTTATACGCGATAATAGCTACCCCCTTTAAGACCTTTTTAAAAGCCTCTATTATAGACGTTAGTAAACTATCTATATACTTTTAAATTCTCTACTTTACTAGCGTTAATTACGACCCTAATTCTAGAGTATTACTAGAGATTTATAATATCTAGGGCTAGTTATAGGTAGGTAGAGGTAATAAAGTGCGTAACTAAATATTAAGAGCGGATATAACCTATTCTAGGTTAAATAGAACTAATTTAGCGCCTTAAAAGCCTTCTTAGACGTTACTAGCTATAAATAATATATTAAAAGTCTACTTAAAGTAAGAAAGAAACTCTTATTTTATAATATAACTAATCTAGATACGTATAAGTAATTTAACTTAGCGCCTATAAACCTACTTTAAAGAGGTAAGAAATAGACTATATTAAGAGGCTATAGTAGATAAGATAAGTATAGAGGCATATAGAGAA
>NW_014575166.1:0-12241 GCF_000527765.1 Bipolaris victoriae FI3 | reverse complement strand
TATAGTCAACTCAAATTATACTTTCTTACTAGTTACTTTACTTAATAAGATTATTACCTATTAGTCTATTTAATATAGATTAGTAGTTGTCGAACTTTTTGTTACCTTCTATTTAAGCACACCACTCCACTGCATCGCCAGACAAACTCTCACGGAACACTAGCGTAATACTCGCCTGCCTTAGTGCGGACCAGGACAGAGAAGTATAGATCCCCAACCCCGTGTAACATATACCTACTATACTGCGCTAGAGCCTAGTAACTAATACCTAATTGCTTCTCTCTTTAACACTCTTTATAAGTAATCTACTAATTAGCCTCGCGCTAAGTAAGTAGATCCTCGCTAGCTCTCTTTATAAGGACTCTACGCTTCTATATCTACTTTTTCTTATATTTTCTACGCTCTAATACTAATATATTAGCTTTCTTAAGGCTAACTATCTAATTACGTATTAGCTTAGCTAAGAGTATTATTACCTTAGCTCTCTTCTTAAGCTAGTTAATCGCCGCGATAATTAAAGCTAGTAATAAGTCTTAATACCTCTAAACGCGATTATATATTAGTATTAATTAAGCTTTAAGCTTACGTGTATTACTAGGCGTATAAGCCTACTAGAGAGCCTCTAGTAGAATAGCTAGTAGAGTAGGGGTACGTAGCTATATACTAAGCTTTAATAGAACTATATCTAGCTAGAGAGAAATAATATCTGCGCCTTAAAAAGCTAAGTAAATATTAGCTAGCGTAAAGAATTAATTAAACGCTACCTTAAACGTTAGTAGAAACTTAAGCTTAGTAATATAGTTAATATAATAATAGATTAGACTCTCTACCTCGCGGCTATACGCGCGCTTTAATAGCGAGAAGTAGCTAATATTAAGAGGCTAGAGTAGATAAGATAAATAAGGTAGTATATAGAGAGTGTAGATATTATTTTGTTAAGGGCGTAGAGGCCTTCGAACGAGTTTGCATTAGCCTATAGTACAGAAGAAGAAAGATAAAGAGAGTTAAGTTGTTATACGACACTTCTCTCTTTATACCCCCGCTTCTACGTTCTTCGTACGAGTAAGGTTCTAGCTAGGCGGTGTATCATAGGCACGTGATACAATCACGTGCTTTCACTCTCACGGGCGCAGCCCATTACATATTTTCCTTATAGAACTCTTAGAATTAAAGAGAGTAGTAGCTCTTATAGCTATTAAGAATAAGTAGATAATATATACTAATAACGTAAGTCTTTGTATAGACGTTAAAGTACTTTATCTATATAATATCTAGCTTATTATTTATTTAGCTATTATTACTAACTATAATTACCTAGTCGCGTAGGATCTCTGCCTCCTTATACTAGGTAGATAGGTAGTGCTTACTAGTAAAGATTAGAAACGGTAGAATAGACTAGCTAGCTGCGTTAATTCTAGCGATAAACGTTACCTACTTACGACTACTTAGCTAGATAGCTTTTAGTTTAGCTCTTCTTTCTAACGCTATAATAACGAGCTAAGTAGTAATCTTACTTATTAAGAAGCTAGCTTTATTAAAGTTATAGACGTTCCCGTTATAGATACTATACTTAGCCTTTATCTACTCTATAAGCTTAAACTAGCTCTTAATTAAGACTAGATCTTTATATAGAGCTCTCTATCTATTATACGCCTAATTAAAACGCGTTATAAGTCTATTTATACGCTTAACGAAGTTAGCTAGCTACTTCTATCTAACTTAGCTAGCGCCGCGCGTAGCTAATAATCTATCAGCTATATTACGTATAGCTACGTAGGTAGGCGAAAATCTACGTAGATCTAGATTAAGTATATAATTAACTATTACCTCCTCTTCTAGCTTAGTAAGCTTCTTTAAGTTAGGCTAGTAATTACGTTAGGTAGGCTTTCTATTGCGCCTATTCTGTAGCGTTAATCGTGTTACGTTAAATATTACTACTATACGTTAGTTACTCTAGATTTAATAAGTATAAAGAGAAGAGATAGTAAGCTAAATATCTGTTTTATTTAAAGGCATTTAAAATATATTGCGTAGAGTAGTTGTGTATAGAGTTAAACCGTGTGCGCAAACTTAGTGGGGTGGCCAACTCGCTTGCCTAGCCAACTCGCTTATCCAGCACGTTATAAGATATATTAGATAAGTAGATTAAGATAAACTTTTAAGAGAATACTTAAGAGTTCTAGTAGGACTATATACTCTATCTCTATCGCTGTCGCGCCTCTAGCCTAAGTAGTCTCTCACAGGTCTCTAAGGGCTAGCCTCTATTATCGAGAGCATCGTAATAATTACTATAACATTTTTTATTTTTTCTATACTATCTAAGTTACTATTTAGCTTCAAAAAATATAATATGTATTACTTATTTAGGAAATATATCTTAGTGTCTCTATCCAGACCTAACTCTCTACGCGAAGTACTCTACCTAGGGCGAATTATGTTTAATACGCTAACACTCCCGACGTCATTATAGGTAAAGTCCATAAATCCACTACTAAATCGTTAAAACTCAGGATGCGCATTGCGTACATCATTACTGGCATCCTTGCCACTCTCACCACTGCGCAAACATATCCCAAATGCACCATGGAAACTGCCAACTCACACGATTGCGCCGCCGTTATCGACACCAACGCGTGTTACAACAAGTTCAGATGGAACGAGCAGATACTACGATATATCGATGGAGCAGTTGACACCAAGAAAGCAAAGATGGCATGCGAAGATCTTCCTCTTGCTGCTGACGATATGATAGATAACAACACAGGTCTGCGAATGTTGCACATGTGTGGGAAGAGTCATGTGGTTCTGGGGAACACAGCAGAAGTTATGCTACTGCGATGCGAAATGGATGTTTTGGTGGGACGTTCAGAAGAATGTTAATGGCCGTACGTTCTTTGGATTAACGAGTCGAAATGGGACAGCAAGGAAATACGACGCGAAAACTTTATGAAACGAGGTACCTCTTGTTCGAGTTGATGCAAAATCCAACGCAGCTATAACGGAGCAATCTCAAGTCGTGCGTGCATAAATTTTCTAACACGCGGCCTTACGAATCTCCACTCGAATACTGTAGGGTATGCGCAGCAGCTATGATTTGTGACTCAACGATTTTAACAGCTCGCCCTGGCAAGTGATACTCTGACATTTGGTGTGAGTCTACCTATTTAGAACTGTTCTTCAACCTGAAATGATGCATATGAGATCTTATGACGACCAGGACCAGTATTGTGGCGTTCGACAAGAACAAAGCAATCGAGGCAAGCTGTTCTAGTCTGCTTCGGCAGAGGCCATCTAACTGGCCCTTTGTGTTCCAGACAGCATATCGCAGTATGTAGAAAAATACACCGCCATTCATCTCCTGAAACTAAACTCTTGTAATGTATCTTCTGCCTGCATCACAGCAAGACTTTGTTGCGCTTGCTTCACAACTCGTATTGAATGACTTAACCTTTTCTTCCCATTTGTTCTCAGCTAGCAGCATATTGATCCGATCTTTAGTTACACGGAATGGCTCAGGCAAGGCTGGATATGGCGCAGCGAGGTGCGGCGGAGTGTGCTGAAATCCAATGGCGTCTAGTACCAGGGGCGCGACGTGGGCGGAAGCGAGTAAAACTCGGGGCATTCCTTTACTAATTAGTCCAAGTGCTTCCTCAAAGAGGCTATCTCCCACGCACCATGTCCTGTGAACGCAGCATTGATGAATTGATGTTCATGACCCGGGACAGAGCCCACGAACGGAAAACCGTCTACACTTTCTCCTTGGACTGCAAAATGATCAGCCACGTACGGACCAGTAAGTGCATGTCCTCAAAGATGGCCATACTTCCCGTCCAACAGCCACCCTCGTCAGCCGGCTTGCCGAGCTCTGCCATAGCCGGTCCTGGCCAGTCTTTGATGTCGGATGCTGGCCATGATTTGCAGAAGTCGGACACTCCCACGAACTGTTTATCTTCTTGGTCGTTTGGCATGACTTTTTCTGGAGTATGGATGACGATTGGTCGTACACCTCCGAGCATGATAGTGTTGTAAGGCGCTGGCAATTGAAGGTGGTAGTTCTGTCTTGAAAGGTAGCTTTGCTAAAGCAAGAAAATGGGGCTTTGGATCCTTACATTAACAGTGCTGTCCCAGTGCTGAGCACCAGTGTGTTTGATGAATCCAGGCGGTGCTTTGATTGCGTTCATACTTCCTCTGTCGGGAATGATGAGCTTATCAAATTCTGGTAAGAGATGAGAGGCCCATCTATTAGTAGTGTGAACGACAGCCCTGGCACGTATACTTCCTCTAGTCGTCTTTACATGAATCCAGCCTTTGGAATCTCGCTCCGACACCTCAATGGCTGGGGTATTCGCATGCAAAGACATGTTGCCCGCTTGGAGTAAGATACGAAAGAGAGCATGGACAAACTTGTAGGGCCATCTGAGTCTTGTCAGAAATTGAGTGAACAGGAGGTATGGAGACCAACACCTGGCCAGAGGGATGCACTATAGCTGCGAGTGCTCCCTTCATTTGCGTGAACGTTTCTGCTTGTGTAGGGTCTTCAATCACCCTGCATACTTTCACAAACTCATTATCATCACCGTAATCGTCTCGCATGGCTTCCAATGCCCCTTTAAGGCGTTTCCATGCTTCCTCGGTCATGGCAGCATCAAAAGTTTCGCCAAACTTGAGACAAACTTCTTCAGTAATGCCTTCTTGCTCGCAAAGCTCTTTGAAAGCCTCAAGATGTGCCATCTCATGAGTGATTAGTTCCATTGCGCCATCAGCCCCAAAACGCCCCCGCCACACCGGATACCGGGAATAGATATGTGGTCTCAATTGACCCCCTTCTCGTTGTTAAACACTTATTCTATCATTTTAGATGACCCCTTACCATTGCGCCCAGTGGCACTCCCGCAAATATCTCGTGCTTCTAGGACAGTCACTTTGGGTTGCCTCTCTGCGTTTTCAGTCCCCTAATGTTCGATGAGTATAGCCTGGTATATATGCCTTGGGCTGCGCACACACCTTGTGAATCCAGTAGGCGGTGGATGCACCCGCATATCCGCTCCCGATAATTGCAATGTCAGTCTCCTCTGGCAAGACTTCGCTGGAACGAAAACTCCGGAGAGGTGATTCAGCGGCCTCAATCCAATAGGATTTGGTAGGATCAGAGACTGGGAGAACCATTTTTTTGTGCTATTTCAAAAGTACGATCTTTGCTTTACACTCATTGAAGCTAAAAGATCATTTCAACTATATAAGGAGCACAATCATGGCAGCGGGCGTCTGAGCCGATATCGAGCCGGCCGTGACAGAAGAGTCATTCCCTCTCTGGGAAAATGCCCAACGACCGGCCCGGTTCTGATAAGCTGTGGGGCCTGTCTGGCGTGCATTAAGCGAGAGCATAAGTGGCGGGTGCCTATGTAGCCGAACACGACAACTAACAGCATATTCAAGACCTAATCTTGGCTGACTCTCTCAAGATATTTTCACGATTCCAAAACAAGTTCTTTTTCACAGCCATATCACTATTATGCCCAAGCCTCAGGAGCGCATCATTTTCGACATCGTTGGGACCTGCGTAGGTTTCGACACATACTACGACTACATCGAATCTGTCCTAGGGAGAAGCTCCGGAACCATACCATGACCACACAGCACTTCGGCTTCACTTGGAAAACTACTACTGAACTTGAGTTCTTGTTTCTGTTAATCTAGGCCAGCTACAAGTCTTATAAGGATGGTCTTTATGGAGTATTCTACCGCACACTCAGCCTTTTTGGTGTTGCACAACCTCGAGATCTAGCCGCAGAGGAAGAACGACAACAGTGTATCAATAACTACTCAGATCTGAAACTCCATTCAGGTTTCGAAGAAGCTTTCTAATTGCTATACAACAACGGCTTTAAAGTTTAGTACTTAACGACTGCCGACGCGAAGCGACTTGCAGATTATTTCGAACGTGCCGGTGTAAACATACCACAGGACGGTATTATAAGTTGTAATACAGCTAGCTCAGCAAAACCAGCTCTTTCAAGCTACAAGGCCATGTGAGATCGATTAGGAGCGAACGATATTGAATGGTTTGCTGCTAACCATATGTGGGATATGTCTGCCGCAACGAAAATTGGTTTCCGTAGCGCATAGACTTCGGTTTACAAGAAGTGGGCTTGTCACAATGTCTTCAGTGAGGCAAAGATGGGCGTTGTCGCTGGAAGACTGGTGGATATGGCTTAGCAGATTATAGCAAAGTCGTGATACTATTCCGGATAGAACACAATATCCTGTTTGACGGTGTTTTTAGTGTAAACAATATCAACATGTATGACGCGGAAATGTAATCGTAACGCTAGAGGCGCGATTCTCCAGGCACGTAAGATGGGTTGGACAAGGGGCTAGAGCGGCGTCAAGCAGCCGAGGTTGCTTCCTTGACTCCAACCTTGCATTGTCCGTCCACCCTCGGAGATAACGACTACCGCCGCTCAGCCGTTCCACTCACAAATTAACGTCACGTGTAGCTGTACATATAGCCGGCCCGACCTCTATCACCGGTCACACCGGCCAAACCGGTCACAAAGACTGATAACGTGCTCCGATTCATTCGAAGATGTCACACAGACGACGACATCCGGTCCAAAATGGATCGTGAGAACCTCAGGCCCACTGAGAAACGCCATTTTGTGGCAGATGAGCGATAACAAGTAGTTTGTGCTTAAGCCACAACAAGAACGTCAGCGAACATTCGTATCACGGAATGCTCAGATATGGTACTTACTACCAGTCCAAATCCTATCAGTATGAGCGTCACTTTCCTCCTACTTTCGAAGGTAACATTGCGCGTAATCATTAAAATAGCATTATATATATTCAAGGAGCTTATTGTTGTCTGAAACTTTGTACAATTCGTAAAAGTTTTAGTAAAAGTTCCTCTTCGCCCTCACTCTTATGATGCTACCATTGAGATAAAGAATGATATCGTCGGATTTGTAATCCAAAAACTTTATTATACAGCTGTTATCTATCTTTTGCATCTTCATAGCTGCGAGTCGCACGACCGTACCTCTTACTAGCATAACATTATCCTAGATTTCTAGTATCAACACAGCAGTATAACCCTTCATGGCATAGGTAATAGTTTTAACCTTGATAAAACAGCAGGGTGTGTCCACCTATCAAACCCGAAATCCGCCATCTACTGTCATTTCTTAAACTCTGGTCACTGGTGTAAACGTCTGTAGATTGACTCCTACTATAATCATTTTTTCGAAAAATGTGTAACCAGTTAGTGGGGCGATGGATGAGCATCATTTTACTTATAGAAAGACATTGCCCCTCACACGCCAGATACCACTCTATCTTGGGTATTAGAAAAGTGATTGATTCCACTAGCTGTGCGTATGCACACTTCGGTAATGCGATCAATACTTGCTCTCATCTTACCTTGCCCTTTCTAGTACAAGCAAGCATTAGCGACTCTTATCTCCTTAAGCCATAATCGATATGCTCGCGTACGACCAGCTCACCAGCCATATCCACTTAGCGCGCCTTGGAAGAGACCATGTGTTCGACCACTTCTTTCCCATGGCGTTCGGGTACGTTGGCTGCTCTCAATAATGAATCTAGCTTCAGGTGGCCATCTAAAAAGTAGCTATGAATTACGCGCCGCTGGTAAATAATACAAGTGATATATAAGAGGTACTATATCGGTCTACAACACCAAAACACGCTTCGCAGGCTTCAAGAATCAGTATCGATGGAACGCAGCGCTTCGCACTGGTGCTTTCTTCCATCAAGTGATGTATAACGGAAGCACCTACATATCCTGCCCCAATAACAGCGATGTCAGCATTGATACGGAGTTCTGTGCTGCTTTGGTGTGTCAATCGAGCCAACTTCTTTCCTCTAATACGAGGGTACAGCGTTAGCTACCGGGAATGGCTTGGATATGTTAGAAAAGGAAGACATTAGGATGCGTATTCTGTAAGATAGCAAGTGAGCAGGCTTTTAATCGCGTAGAGGGCGTGTATGATTATCTCGGTGCTCAACTCATCTAGCTCCCTACATGAGTACGATGCGCAAAGCCGTGTCCCTTGTGCTTCCGCGACCGGTCCGGTCCAGTTCAGAATGGCGGAAAATCAAATAGTCAACGCGATGAGACCGGAGAAATATAGAGTTTCAGCTCTAACTAATCTTGATAAGTGGATAATAGTGGCGTTCTGCGATGATGCAGGCTGTTGCAGTTAATTTTATTTTGGTGGAGGCTGAACAATGGTTGGTGTACATTTTGTCCAATATTATCCAACTCGCATTGCCACTTGCCTGGCCAACCTTTTGGGTATCGAGTCGGGTCTTAGCATTTAATGTTACGGGCAATTTTACTCTCATTATGATTACAATAGTACATACGTATGCACGCGGGCCTTTTACAGTGAAGTTTGCTCGGGTCCGGCGTAGTACTGAAACGAGGAAAGGCTTCCGTGCCTCACGCTAGCACAGATCCGTACCAATGGCAGAACCGCCGAAACAAATCACTATCATCTCTATCTAAAGTGGTCCAAAGGTGGAGAAAACTGCGCGCTAGAGCCCGGGCCGGCTCTCTTATCTGTGGGGTTCCCCGCGACCGTTCCAGTCCACGAATCCATCTCAAGCTATGGCCGTGAGACTTCTAGCATATGTAGAGCTGCATTCCGTCTTGTGGTAGAGCAAGGGGCTCGGTAATAGACAGTCCTAATTATGGCATCTTTTCAAGACAAAGACATCAAGGCCGACACCGGCGTTACCAACATGATTGCAGACGATGGCGTTGCTGACGTTGCAGTCGGCTCTGTGGAAGAACCTCCTCGTTCTGCATTTTCCACTTTCTTTCGAAGCGTGCTATTCCAGATGATAATGTTTGGAGCGTAAGTGTTGCCTCGAACCCATCACAGGGCCAAGTATCCTACTGATCAACACTCAGACTATCACTGGTCGGACCAGCCATGTCGGATGCCATTTCCAATCTTGGTGGTGGAGGACTATCCACACCATGGATAGCAAATCTTGCAAACTCGCTGAATTACACAATGAGCTTTTGCAGTACTATTCTAGGGGGTCCGGTCATCAATAGAATTGGCATCAAATGGTCTTGCATGATCGCGGCTCTGGCAATGCCGCTGTTTGGATCTGCATACTATGTGAATGCGAGGTACAATGTTGAATCATATCTCTTGATTGCAAATGTTATCGGAGGTGAGTCATGTTTGCGCGTGGCCTCAACACGAAGTATACTGATGGGTAACCAAAGGTATTGCGTCTGGGTTCCTTTATGTCGGCGAGACCACTGCGATGCTGTCGTATCCCAATCCGGAAGACCGTGGATTCTACCTCGGTGAGTGGATTGCCAATTATTCATTTCGAACTTCGTACTGATCGAGGAAGGTATATGGTCTGCGATGCGAAATTCTGGTAGTGTTATTGGCGGTGCGATTAACTTCTCAACAAACTACGACAGGGCAGGAAGTGGAGGTATCGCGTGGACAACATACCTGATATTCGTTGGCCTTGGTAAATCATATGTTGTCGCTGGGCGCTCTCATGCTGACAACATTCAGAATGTACTGGATTCATATGGGCGTTTCTTCTGTCTCCAACTGCAAAAGTACGTCGCCGCAATGGTGGCAAAGTTTCCATGTCTCGTCGAGCGTCATGGAAACAGGAATTTACTGCTTTATGGGTATACTTGCAAAGAGATAAGGTTAGAGATGAACTGGTAGACTGAATCCCAATGACTAACGATTGCCAGACTTGGCTCATCTTCTTGCCATCATTTTACTCTTTCTTCTATGGAGGAACCATGGGCACGTACCTAGCTCGTCATTTTTCGGTACGAGCTCGCGCTTTGTCCTCTTTGTTAGTCCGTAAGTGTACAATCTCATAGCAGCTATCTGTAAGTTGACTTGAGCAGCGGTCATAACCATACCATCCGTCATCACATTTGGCAAGCTACTGGACAGTACCTTTTGGTCGCAGCGTCGTCGAGCGTGGACAGCAATGATGGCCTGGTTACTACCACAGATAGCTTGTTTCATTTGGGTTGCATACGAATACCATGAGCTTGGTGACAAGTCTGCACTGGATCCAAAATTGTAAGTACTTTCACGTGGTAATCATTACTGGAATACTAACTACAGTAGGCAATCAAAATCATGGGCTAAAGCTTACGTGCCATACCTGATAATCTTTGTTACAGGTTACTGGACTCAGCTTACATTATACTGGATTCTGGGCATATATTCAAAAGATATTGAAGTTGCTTCGCGCGCAGGGGGTGTCTTCCGCGCTTTCGAAACCTCCGGACAAGCGGTGTCGTACGGACTAAGCTCAGCAAGTCACATCAAACACGTCATTCCGCTCTATGTTAATTGCGGTGTACTGGCTCTTATGATTCCAAGCATGATCTTGTTAATCAGCGGGATGCCAAAGAATTCAACTAGTATTGGGAGTATCGAGCAGCCGGTCCATGTCGATAATGAGATCACAAAGGAAAGTTGAGTTTGTAGGATCTAGAGTCACACAATAAATTTCGTTCAAATGGAAGCAAAATATCCGACCAAACGCAGCCAGCGAGCGTTTTGATAACCTCATATAGCTTCATTCGCACATGCACTCAAGAAAAGCATTCCTCCTTTGACAGAATAATCAGGCTGTCTCTGATTCGCAATGAGATCCAACATGTCCCTCAAGCAGGTCTTGCTCCATCATTCTACAGATACAAGTCCACATGTCGCCGCAAAAACAATTGTATACGTTCCTGCACAAAGGCCCGTCATATGAGAGGTGACTATTTCATGAGGCATGGGTTAAGCGTAATTAAGGATATAGAATTCAGGGATTCTATATGATTGAGTAACTCTCGAACTTTCTTAGAATTTAGCATCCAACGTAACTATGCTCTCATTTTTCGGTAGTTCTAGGTTAGCTTCTTTACCTTTCCCTGGCCGCTCTTGAAGCGTTCTTGTATGTCATTGGCCTGATCCAGCATACCCGACTTATATAACCCTTGTCCTTGATGAAGGACTTCTCCCAGTTCTTCTAGAATTGTAGATAAGTCATTACAAAGAGTCTCAAGCGTTAAAGATCATACGCGATATCTACCAAGAAAGAGTCGTGTCAGCTAATGCGCAAGGCTGAGCTGAATATTAAAGAGTAAGGAAAAGAATTTTTAGAAAGAATGAATTCATTCAATCAGGGTACTGAGATGTACTATATACTCTTGATCAGAGGATCACATAACCGGGTTAGGGTAGCTGCATTGTGCACCTTAGCTCTCAGCTGCATTCTCGGCAATTGGCATATAGGATGTTACAGAACCTAGTACATAAGTCCCCCATCTTAAACCAGCGCAAATTCGCTATTAGCGCATTAATATAGAAACAGAACGAATCTCAAGCACTCTAGAATTTATCTTCTCACTTTTCTCACAGTTGACACTGGCTAGTAGACGCTAACGAAAAAAGGGTCGCTAGTAGAAGAGGTTCAGTACTGCACAGAAATTCCAAGATGATATCCAGGCGAGTCCTTCAGTTCATTTTAGAGCCCGGATTAGGATTATATACTCTATAGGTCCTCAGCCTCTTTAGCCTAACGGATATTCTCTCGATCTCATATCTAAGTCCCGTGACAATAACTCACAAGAGTAACAATCTAAACTATTCCTATAATCACTAAATTCTTTAATATTAAGTAGTTACAGCTCTATTGCTACTTCCTATTTTGTATATTTCGCATCTACTACCTATAAATCAAGAGTACTTTTAATTTCTTCAGGGGCTAAATGTACATTCGTAGGCTGGCAAACAGGTGCGCCTAACTATAGTGTTAGGTAGGGGTTAGGTTATAGTCGCATAGACCCTAGGTAGAGGTTAGGTTAGATTAGATTAGACGATACAACTCTACCTAACCCCTACCTAAGATCTATACAATTATTGTTAGAAAAAGTGGGTGGAAGTAGCTGCTTATTCTAATAGAACTCAGAGGTAGAGGTCTCTACCTTCTACTTGTTCCTAGTAGACTCAGAGACAGCTAGTCGATAGATTCTAGATAGAAAAGAAATAAAGCTAGGGGAGAGAGATAAGGATTAGATTGATCTAATCTAGTAGTCTAATCTATTCTTATAATCTACTCTTATAGTTATAATCGTCTCTACTCTCTATCTACTAGTTATTCTACCTCTATATATACTAGCTGCTCTAGATTCTAGAAGAATCTATCTTAGTAATAGATT
>NW_014575167.1:0-12649 GCF_000527765.1 Bipolaris victoriae FI3 | reverse complement strand
CGAAGTATACAAGAGGTTGTATTCGATAAGGAGCTATCTACTCTGCTTACGTGGTGTTTATTTACTTATCGGAGAAAGGTTATGCCGGAGTATCTAAGCGCGTTGTCTGAGCGCGTTGTCTGAGCGTGCTGTCTGAGCGCTGCTCGGTCTGAACGTAGTGCAGATGGTGCGCGCGCAGCTTGGCCCGAGATTCCATCGAGGAGCTATCCAAAGGGCGTTCAGCCCGTTACATAATTAGTTTATTATTATGTTAGGCTAATATAAATCTAGAATAGAGAGCTTTAGAATAAGCTATGAATTCTTAATTTAGTAAGTATTAGTTACGTAAACTAAGAATAAATAGGCTAGTTACTAGAGCTCTACCTTAGAATCGTTGTTCTTAATTTACTCCACTAATACGTACCTAATTAGAAAGTTTAGTAGCTTATTTTAAGACTCTCTATTAGGGCTTTATTTTAACTTATTATAGCACTTATTATAGCAATAGGCTAGCTATACTAAGTAAGAAGATATTTAGGATTAGAGTAAAATATAGAGACCTAACTCTTAGCAAGATAGATAGGCGAATAACTTCTTATCTATTAGAGTTAGCCTATTACTATATTAGGTAGAAATAATGTTTAGATTAAGAGCTATAAAATACGCTGCTAAGCTTCTAAATTAGGAAACTATTAGTAGAGTAAATTAAGAACAACAATGCTAAGGTAGAGACCTAACTTGCTATACTAAGAATAATAATCTTAAGATGAATATCTATTTAACTACGTATTTTACTACTAAAGATTTATACGTTAATAACTAAAGCTATACTATAAAATCTTAGTTATTATAATAATAAATAGTTCTATTCTATTATAAAACTATTAGATAGCTATAGAATATTTCTAATTAACTATCTAATTGTGAGACGTTTCAGGGTTATTAGGCACGGGTAGAGTAAAACAATAGTAGTGTTAAGTAAACAGTCTATATTACACGTAGACGAACAGCTACTAAGCTTAGATAGTGTTCTCTATGCTTATATTTATTTTGATAAGTCAGATATGACTAAGATAGGCTAACAAGGGCCAGATTGGCCCTAGATGGTGCAAGGCTGCCCAAGGAGGGTGAGCTCTTGACACTAATGTCTATTATATCTTATAATAGAGCTTATAAATAGACATCTTAAATAATACTAACAAGCTAGTAGACTACTAGTGTATTACCTATAGAGATAGCTTTCTTTAAAATCTTATGTTATACTTTTAATAATTCAACTATAACTTAATTTATATATTTTACTTAACACTAGATTAAACTATTATGTAATTACTATAATATGAAATCAAGATTAAAATAGAGTATTTATTATATAAGAATATATCAGATTTTTATATATATAGTTTAAATAGTAAAACTATAATCTAATCTCTATCTATTAGCTAGCTTAGTGAAAACTTATACACCAAATCTAGATTTTTATTTATAACTTAGTACTATAACTATACAAGATAATTTGTTAAGATGTTTAGCCCTAAAGAATATATAGATAGCTAAAGAATATTTATAAAGTCTAAGAAGTATTAATTATTTTTATAAATAAATCTATTAGCTATACGTTATAACTATGTTCTTATATTAATTAATATTTAATCTTTAAGATTAATAGACTAGTATAGTTTACAGCTATTTTCTTCTATTAGTATCTACTAAATTCCTTCTATGCTGATTAAATCTTTTAGAAAGGTACTGACTTTAAATATTCTAAAGAATAGAGGCGTGTTTGAGAACTCGAGTCCGCTCCGCATGATCTAGCTTGCCGCCTTCTCACCGGAGCTCTCAGCTCCAAAGTTCGAAGGTGGCAACGCCGTGGCGCAAAGTCAGCTTACCATAGGACAGGCTAGGCGAGTTCTCTGAGCGAATATGTATAGCTGTACTTTGGCTGGACGTCAGCTGGAGGCTTGCGTACGGGCTAGTGTTTTCGGCACTTCACTAGGCGAATCTTCTAAACCAATATGTACATACGGGATTCGCCCGAGCCGTTATCCATGGGGCACATACATTGTGTTGCTATGCCTAATTGGGCCTCGCTCCATCAGCCTATCATCGAGATATCTAACTCACCCTGCGCTGTCTTCGTTTCAATTCTACCACGCGCGTAACGCTGGAACCGTCTCCAATCCACTTGGTTGGATTCAATCGTGGACCCTGACGCCACCGCTGTGGCGCAACAAGGAAGCAAATCTCCGCAAGGAACTGCCCGCATTGCCTTCACGATGCTAACTCGAATCCGAAAGGTCGAGGATAGCACTTCTTCAGGTCCAGGTTA
This sequence comes from Bipolaris victoriae FI3, assembly GCF_000527765.1. NCBI lineage: Eukaryota > Fungi > Ascomycota > Dothideomycetes > Pleosporales > Pleosporaceae > Bipolaris > Bipolaris victoriae. The sequence goes on along the minus strand of NW_014575167.1, from coordinate 10,341 downwards.
AATATCTGGTTATAAAATCAGGTATGTGCCTCAGACACTTCCAGCAGAGACGAAAGTTCTCGAGTGACTTCCCAATCCAATTTCGTTTACTCTTGGCTTTTCTTGTACAGCAATTTAATATGCCTTTCCTTGGCTCCTCTCCAGACCTATCCCCTAGTGGGTCAGGCACACGATCCGAGTATGACGCATCTCAGAAATCTCAGCGTATTATCAAAGACGATGATTATGCTATCAAGATGCTTCATAACAGCAAAGAAAAGCCACTAAGCCAACAACTTGAGCCCATTGCTGTAGTAGGAATGGGTACGTGATGATATTCATGAATGGGTCGGTCACAATGCTGATATCTCTACTAGGATGTCACCTACCTGGCAATGTGCGGTCGGCATCGGACTTTTGGGATATGATGATGTCGAATAGGTCAGGGCAAACGCCCAAAGTTCCAAAGAGTCGATTCAATATCGACGCACACATCCATTCAAACAACGATCGGCCTGGTAGCTTCAACATGTTGGGAGGTTATTTTCTGGATGAAACCCTCCGTGAATTTGATCCTTCGTTCTTCGGGATAACTCCAATCGAAGCTATGTGGATGGACCCCCAACAACGTAAGTTGTTGGAGGTGGTATACGAGTCCCTCGAATCAGCTGGAGTTACACTTGAAGATATTGCAGGAACGAACACAGCAGTATTTGCAGCTTGCTTCGCAGCTGACTTCCAACAAATGTGCTTCAAGGAGCCTGCTTTTCGCCATTCTCTTGCCGCTACCGGTGTCGATCCAGGAATTCTGAGTAATCGAATCAGCCATGTCTTTAACTTGAGAGGACCATCTATCGTTGTTAATACCGCTTGCTCTTCTAGCGTGTACGCTTTGCACAACGCTTCTAACGCTCTAAGAAATGGCGAGTGTGTCGCTGCAATCGTTGCTGGCGTGAATCTAGTCTTGGCTGTCGATCAGCACATGAACACCGCGAAGCTTGGTGTGCTATCACCAACCTCAACGTGTCATACCTTCGATGAATCCGCAGATGGCTATGGTCGCGCTGAAGGAGTTGGATCGGTATATCTCAAACGCCTCAGTGATGCCATTCGTGATGGCGATCCCATCCGCGGCGTCATTCGATCAAGCGCCACCAACAACAATGGGCGCGTGCCTGCTGTTGGCATTACACATCCCAATCTAGAAGGACAAGCTGAAGTCATATCTGCAGCTTATAATCGTGGAGGCGACCTTGATCCGCGATTGACGGGATACTTCGAATGTCACGGCACAGGCACAGCTGTTGGTGACCCGCTTGAAGTACGCGCTGTGTCTCTTGCTATGAACCAATTCAGGCAGCAAATTGACGAGCCTCTAATGATCGGGGCTGTCAAGACTAATATTGGGCATAGCTAGGCAGCTTCAGGGCTGTCTGCATTGATCAAAGGCATTTTGACTGTAGAGAGAGGCATGATACCACCCACACACGGTCTTGTAAAGCCGAATCCTGCCATTCAATGGAAAGAATGGAAGGTCACAGTACCAATGGTACCCTCGCCATTCCCAACCTTGTCTCTCAAGCGAGTCAGCATCAACTCTTTCGGTTATGGAGGAACCAATGCACATGTTGTCGTTGAGAGCGCAGACTCTCTCCTCGTGGAGAAGCAATCCTACAAGTATTTTACCAATACTGGGAAAACAAAAAAATCACCAAGAGGAGCGTTCAATCGTAGTCGGGCCCACCTTCTTCTTTTTTCGGCTCATGACAAGTCAGCGCTGCAGAGAAATTTCGCTGCTCATAGCGAAGTTGCCCAGAACTACGAGCTCTTAGACTTGGCTTATACGTTAGGCAACCGACGTACAGAATTTGCTAGCCGTGGTTACACAGTTGTCAGTCTGACGACACAACGTAAGACCAATTTGGGCGACTTGGTCGCTGCCGAAAACAAGAAAACATCAGCGGTCGGCTTTGTCTTCACAGGACAAGGCGCACAATGGGCCCGCATGGGCGCGGAACTAATGACCTATTACCCAAGTTTTCTCCACAGCATTCGAATGCTGGACATGGCTTTGGACGAACTTGTAGACGCGCCAGATTGGACTATTGAGGACACCCTTCTCCTTCCGGATGACATTTCCCCAGTCGGTGAAGCCGAATATGCCCAGCCGCTCACTACAGCTGTCCAGATCGCTCTCGTACAGCTGCTTAGGCTCTGGAATATCATTCCTACAGTCACAGTGGGCCATTCGTCAGGTGAGATTGCGGCCGCTTATGCTGCCGGATATATCTCTGCCTCGCAAGCGATTGTATTTGCGTACTACCGCGGACTTGTCGTTCGAGACGTCAGCAATGAAGGCGCGATGCTTGCTGTTGGCCTCGGTGCTGAAGCAGTTGAGCCGTACCTGGTCGAATCGAGGGGCAAGGTCCTTGTGGCCTGCCACAACTCCCCAGCTGGGGTCACTCTATCGGGAGACGCCCCTACAATTGTTGAGCTTGAGAAGAAGCTTAGTGCAGACAATGTGTTTGCGCGACAAGTGAAGACAGGAGGCAAGGCGTACCACTCTCATCACATGGAGCCCGTTTCAATGAAGTATGAGGACCTCATTCGTCGCGCTAGAGAAACGTCTATGCAATTGGACATTCCGCTCAGTACCAGCGCTAAGATGGTATCTTCCGTCACAAGCAGTGTACTTTCAAAAGATGCAATTTTGGACGAAGTCTATTTCAGCAAGAACCTAAGGGAGCCCGTACGTTTCAATCAAGCTGTGCAGTCAATTTTTACCGACGCGATATTTGCGGATGTCAACACATTGATTGAGATTGGTCCACACAGTGCTATGGCCGGGCCAATCCGTCAGATCAAGGCGGCTTTGGGTCTATCTCAGCTGGAGTATCTGCCGTCCTTGCTCCGTGGTCAAGATTCTGCGTCGCAGATGTTGAAGCTTGCAGGAGAGCTTTTCTTGCGAGATTATCCTCTAGATATTGCAACGATCACCGCGGAGGAGAAATCTAGCACGAATGGTAAAATCGACTTCAACCACGGTCACCTGATAGTCGACCTTCCGCCTTATCAATGGGCCAAGAAAGAGTATTGGGCTGAAGCGCGACACAGTGACGAGCTTCGTAATTCAGAGTATCCACGTCATGATCTTCTCGGCTCCATGCTCTCAGGGGGGTCCTTATCAGAACCAACATGGCGCAACGTGCTTCGCATTCGGGATGTGCCATGGCTAGTAGACCACTCCTTGGGCGGGGAGGCAGTTTTTCCAGCTGCTGCATATTTCTCAATGGCCATGGAAGCAATAACACAGCTTATTGAGACTCGTGGTGAAAACATTCACATCGCCAACTACACCCTCCGGGATGTGACGATCAAAAAAGCCCTAGTCACTCCAGACGATGATATCGGTATCGAGGTACTATTTAGCATGCGACGCTCAAACCATCTAGAAGACGAGGGGCAATGCACTTGGTGGGACTTCAACGTGTCTTCCGTCAATCAAGATGGGCAGACAAACGATCACATGAGTGGCAGCATCGCAATCAATGCACGCACAGAGCGTCCCGAACCAAAGCCATCCCGTCATCTTCCCCAGCGAGCGTCTGGGAGAGAATGGAATCGAGCACTGCGCTCGGTAGGATTCAATTACGGTCCAAAATTCGCTGACATGACCGACATTGAGTTCAATGGCGTTGACCTCATCTGCCAGAGCAAGACGCAAGTCAAAAAGGTGGCTGGAAACATGATGGGCGAATCTCGTCATGTAATTCACCCGGGGACCGTTGATTCATGCCTCCAATTGATGATTGCGAGTATCTTTGCTGGAAGAACACAAGCAATGTCTGCAGCGGTTGCACCCACTCAGGTAGACGAGGTTTCTATCTGGCCACCCACAAAGGACCAGCTGGGTAGAGCATTCGTAACTGCCTGGACAGACGAGCGCGGATTGCGATCGGTTGTCTGTAGTAACCAGCTGGTAGCAAACAACGGTCAAGTCTTGATGGAGATGAGCAATATTCGCGGCACTCTTTACGAGGCAGCTGTTCCGCAGTCATCCATGGCTAGTATGAAGTCAATGCCCTATGGTAAGATGACATGGAAGGTCGATATTGATTCGCTGAGAACCATTGAGAGTGTGGAGAAGTGTATCGAACTTGCTCATTTCAAGGATCCTACTGCCAAAATACTGGATGCTACGGGGTCTTTACACCTAAATGCTTTGGGAAAATTCCCAGAACTGGACTACACAGCCATCATGCCCGATGCTGACGCCAAAAGAAATGAAATCAGTCACTTCAAGAATGCTAAGGTTGTCACAGCTAATGCCAGTACTAGTCTTCTTGATCAAGGCTTCCAAAGATCGGCATATCGCGCAGTCATCGCTCTAAAAGACAATGCCAGTATTCATGAGCTTTCTCAAATGCTCTCTCCAGATGGCAAGCTTCTCTTGGAGTTGGAAGATGGTGTGGTGGTCAATCAGATAAGCCCACCGAAGAATGAAGAGAAGGCATCAAAGGGGACCGTGCAAATAGTCCACCTTGAGACCGACACAACCATACTGGAAACAATGCAAAGGTATGTTCTCAATATTTTTCACACTTACTGCCCTTTCTAACCTCAACAGATCTCTTGCTCAACTAGGCTACGCCTCCACATCTATAGCACTTACCAGTATCGAAGATGTTGGCGCTCACGTCATTGTGCTGGACCTGTCGAAATCCATGCTTGCCAATTTGACACAGCCCGAGTTTGAGGCTATTCAAAAGGTTCTCAATTCGGCCCAAACACTGCTGTGGGCTACTTCTGGAGGTCTCTTGGATGGGGTGATTCCAGAGGCAGGCATGGCAGCGGGTCTTTTGAGAGTCATTCGAGCTGAGCAAGCCAGCATCAATGTTGTAACTGTTGATTTCAACCCTGATAATACCACAACTGCTCAAGTTGCAGAAAGGGTTGCGGCAAACGTTGCTCGCCAGATTGAGGACCCCACTAGCATCGAGCACGAGTATTGCATTTCAGGTGGTCAGGCCTACATCAGTCGACTGGAACCGAACGAGGAAGTCAACGCTATCGAGACGCTTGACAAGCAAGGACCACAAGAAATCTTACTCAATCCGAATATGCGCCTCAAAGGCGATGTCCGATCAGGGCAATTGATCTTCAATTGCATTGATGAGCAGCCTACAGTCGCTTCCGACGCTGTCGAGGTAGCTGTGGCCATGACGGGCTTGAATAAGGAAGGTGTTCGGGCGATCAATGGGACTGATACCAACACAATCTTTAGTCATGAGATCGGCGGTATCGTTCAGCGTGTTGGCGATTCTATACAAGACTTTGATGTAGGCGATCGCGTCATTGGCTTCAGCTTTGATCACCTTAGCACTCACCAAGTGGTGCCTGCAAAAATGTTACAAAAGCTTCGGAAAGGAGAGTCAATACTAGAGATGGTTGGTTTACCTATGCCGTATACCACTGCACTCTATGGGTTGAAGACTTTGGCCGCTGTCCGGCGAGATGAAAGAGTTCTCATCCTCGAAGGCACCGCTCTTGTATCTCGGGCAGCTATTGAAGTTTTGCATCTGTTGGGTGCTATCCCATACGTTGCGACTTCAAGTCCAGAAGAAGCCGAATGTATCACTAAGCATTTCAAACTCGGCCGCGATCAGGTTTTCGCATCCGAGGAGGAGTTGCTTATTTTCCTGCACCGCTATAGCCATGGAACCAATTTAGACGTTGTCTTTAGCTCTGCGGCGACGTCCGAGACCACCGCTCGCGAAGCCTGGCGTACCATATCAGCATCCGGTCGCTTCGTTACCTATGGCAAGAAAAGCGCGCACAGGCGTACCGCCGTTGATCCGGTACCTTTCTCTCGAGGTTCCAGCTACTTTTCTTACGACATCGTTGATCTATACAAGCAAAATCCAGCGGTCGTGTCCAGTCTTCTCGCGGAAACAATCAAATTCTATCGCAAGGGCCACATTGTAGTCCCACAGAACCTCAAGGTCAGCAACATCGCGGAAGTAGATGAAGCAGTCAGTGAATTCCAGGACAATCTCCAAGCTAGCAAGACAGTGCTTGAGTATAAGCCCTCCAAAAGGCCTGTAAAAGTTCTGCGAGTTGCTACTCAATCCAAGCTTGACCCTGAAGGCACTTACTTGCTTGTCGGATGCTTGGGTGGACTCGGACGCAGCCTGACGATGTGGATGATGAAGAAAGGAGCTCGGAATTTCTGCTTCTTGTCCCGTTCGGGTGCCGACGCCTGGGATTCTGCTCAGCTGGTCAAAGATCTCGAGGCGGCTGGTGCGGTTACCAAGATTGTAAGAGGAGATGTCTCCGTTCGTGCAGACGTTCAACGAGCGGTTTCAGAGATATCTGCTCATCATCCGATTAAGGGAGTTGTTCATGCCGCTATGGTTCTCAGGGTGGGTTTTATAAAATGTTCTCGCTCTCAATCTTGGTGGTTTCTAACAAACATTTTACAGGACGGGGTCTTTGCCAAAATGGATTTCCAAGATTGGCAAATGTCCATCAAACCCAAGGTACACGGTGCAAGCAATCTCCAAGCTGTGCTCGGAAGCACCCCTCTCGACTTTTGGCTGATGACCAGTTCCGTGTCTGGAATTCTCGGAACACCAGGTCAAGCCAACTACGCAGCTGGTAATGCATACATGGATGCGCTCGCTAGCCACCGTCGCAGTCTTGGTTTGCCCGCTTGCGCTGCTATCATCCCTATGGTGCTTGGTGTCGGGGTTGTAGCTGAGAATACCAAACTCGAAGCATCACTGACCCGCAAGGGCATGTATGGTATTGATGAAGAGCACCTCTTACGATCCCTGGAACTCGCCATTGGTATGCAAAAGGCTGGTGAGAACAGCAATGCTATCGATCACTTGGTCATCGGTCTCGATCCTGCTATGCTCTCGCAAGCAGTCCAAGATGCCGGCAATGCCGAGCCCTTCTACATGGCCGATGAGCGCTTCCGCACCCTAGTTCACAATATGAGCGGCAGTACGGCGATGGGTGTCGATGCTGGTGCGAATGTTTTGGCTTCCATGCTCATGGCAGGCACGCCGACCGAAGCTGTACAGATGGCTCGTGATCATATCGTCAACAAATTGTCGCGCATGTTGTTACTTGACATTGATGTTTTCGAGAGCGACGGTCGTTCGATTGCGAGCTACGGTATTGACAGCATGATTGGTGCGGATTTACGCAACTGGATTTTCAAAGAATTTGCGATGGATATTCCATTCCAACAGCTTTTGAGCCCGGCGCTAACAACGGTAATGTTAGCATATCGAGTTTGTGTTAAGCATTGTATCTTAGAGCACAAGTAAAGAAATAATCGTATTCTTCTAATAACGAAATTAGAAGTATTTTACTTAACCTTTGATTCTTTAACTACTATATAGTAAATAAAAGTAAAAACATTTTAAAGTCTAATTATTGAATCTTGAATAAAACATAATTGAATAAGCAAATAATTCTTTATAGTATATATTATAAGATTATAACGTGTCTTATAGATTCGTCTATTATATAGGTTTGTGCATTACATTTGCTAATACCCTACCAAAACACCTACTATACCTAAGTATTATAAAAATAATACTTTTTCGAGCTCTCTAGTAAATATCAAATATAGTTTACTATCTAAGCTTTTAAATAAGATATTTATCTCTTGATATAATATGCTATAGCTATCTTTAAGATAGCTTAATAAAATAATAAGCTAATAATATAAAGAATAGACTCTATAAATAAATCACTAGCTTAAAACTATAAGTTTAACTAAGCTAAAGAAGATAATAGTTATTAAGTATTTACTTAACGTTAATTTATATAAATTTCTATCTAAGTTTATAAATATACCTAATATAGCTATTTTTTGATATATAAAGTATAATTTACACTATATTTACTAAAACTAGTTAAGTATATTTATTAAGCGCTACTCTAAGGTTAAAAGAAAATTTTATTATAGGTATAACCATAAGAGAACTCTTTATAAGAATTATAAAACTACTTAAGACTAGTTTAGTTTAGTAGCTAATATAAAAGCTAAGTAAAAGATTTTATATAATAATATATATAACTTTTATAGAATAAACTTTAAATTAAACTAAAAATATTAAGACCTATTATTATAGCTTTAGAGAGACGTAGAAAAACTAAAACTATATAGCTTAGTAATAAAGAGTAAACTATAACTAGATAAAGAATTTTACTTTATATTATTCTTAAGGCGCGTTATTATCTTTTCAGCTAGTATAAGAATAATAATATACTATAGACCTAAGTTATTAAAGTCTTTAAGAATAGCTGAATAAGAAATAAGCTTAGTTTTATATAACTAAAGTACTTTAATTTAGGCTAGTAAACGGGTCTCCACATTAGGATCTCTTTTTCTTAAATAGCTCTACTAATTCTTACCTAATTAGAAAGCTTAGTACCTTATTTTGTAGCCCTAAGTTAGAGCTTTATTTTCGTCTAGAATAGTAGTAGGCTAACTTAAATAGGTAAGACGTTATTTAAGATCGGAGTAAAATATAGAGACCTAACTCTTAGCACGACGGGTTACTAAATATCTTCTTACCTATTTAAGTAAGCCTATTACTAAATAGGGTAAAAAAGAGCTTAGATTAAGGGCTATAAATAAAGTACTAAACTTTCTAATAAGGTAAGTATTAGTAGAGATAATAAAGAAAAACGATCCTAAGGTAGAGACCTAACTCACTAGCCTACTTTAATTACTATATAAAGATTATAAGTAACTAAATACTTATTTATAATAGCTATAAAAGCTATAACTTACTTAATTTCTATAAATCTTATAACTATAGTATTAGTATTATTATTTATATATTTTTATACTTATTATAATAGCTTAGTGCCTATTTCTATCTATGTCTAAATAGAATCTAAGCTAGAATGCGATTTAGTCTAGTAGAAAAATAACTATATAAATCTAACCTCTATAAGAACGAAGTAGATAGATTTTTAATATTCTTCTATATAAGGCCTATAAGTATTAATTTAAATTAAGACTTATTTTATAATTTACGTACTTCTATATACCTCTAAGTAATATTACTACTAATACTAATCTAAGTAGTCTTTTCTAGAATATTATATTATATTTAAAATCTTACTATAGCTAGTAATAGTATTTTAATAATATTATAACTATTATTTAAGACTATATCTAAGTCTAAGTCTATCTAGAATAGTTTTAGATACTTATACTATTATATCTAACGTTTATATAGATAGAATCTCTTTAATTCTTTATTTACTAAAGAATTAAAGTTTAGAATTTCTACTCTATATAAGTTAGATTAACTTTAGAAAAGTTACTAAGAGTACGCTAAGATAGAGATATAGAAACTACTAAGAATCTATTAACTAAGAAATTAATTACTATAGTTAAGTAAATTACTACTATTTCTATAGAGTTATTAAGAAGAATAACTTAATAGTAAATCTAGAAACTCTAATAGTTTCTCTTTAGGCTAAAATTAATAGACTAAACGTATAACGTATTTTACTACTAAGCGGCGCACTCTACTAAGCGGCGTAGTCTCCTTACTAAAATAACTTTATAATACTTCTTACGTAATACTACTATAATTTTTATTATTAAGTAGAATAAGATATTATTTAATAGACTTATTACTATTCTCTATATTCTCTAATTCTACTTAGTAAGTGCAAAAGTTATATCTAGTTTAGCTATAACGCCTATAGTGCCGTTTACTACGCACTCTCTTTAGAGACGTTATACTATTATTATACCTACTACTCTCTACCTTAGTAATCTAATTAGCTATCTAGCTAACTATCTAGAACCTTTTTATCTATAGATAGTACCTTTTATAAGTTTTTTACTTTATTACTTTAGTAAATATAGCTTTAAGGCGATTAAGTTTCTTATATATAAGTACTATATTATAAGCTATCTACTAATCTCTCTTACTTAACTACTATATCTACTTCTTAAGAGAAGTTATAGAAGACCCTTACTAGATTTATATATAGTTTTAAATAAGCGTAGCTTATATCTCTAATTCGCGCGCATTACGTAGCGTTTTTAGCTTCTATATAGTAGTCTCTTACGCTAGTAGAGTTAGCGTATATAGTATAATATTAAGCTATAATAAAATAAAGTTATAATTATATAGTAAAAGTCTAGTATCTTAAAACTCTCTATAGATATTATCTAGTATAATAGCCTTATAATAGNNNTTTTTAAACGCTAGTANNAAGGTTTCTTTACTAATATAGTAGATATAATTACGTACTAAGACTAAGATAGTATTACTATATACGCGCTTTAATAGTAAGAAGTAGCCTATATTAAGA
>NW_014575168.1:0-12806 GCF_000527765.1 Bipolaris victoriae FI3 | reverse complement strand
AGGGATAGGTGGCTCCGGCTTTAAGATACTATGGTCTACAAGTATGGCATGAGTACGGAGTAAGGTCCGATAACATACGGAGTAGATGGTGTAACATTAGGCACTGCATCGGCCCGACTAACTAGTGCTTGACACCCGGCTTGGGTGTCGGCAAGTTCCCCTTCCCCTTGGAGCAGCCCGGCACTGCCCTTTCGGACCGTTGCCTCAGACTATGCCAGTTATCCGCCCCTCCCCGCGCCGGCAGTATTCACCGGTATTTTAACTCATACAAGAACTTGCTTGACAGGCCGCGCTATCGCACATTTTCGGTTCGACAGCGTAGTAAGGCGAGAGGAGGGCAGCTGCGTTTGATCCCAGTAGAGCAGTGTAGAAAAGTGAGTCGCTGGCTTGATGCAACATCGTATATTGTATTGTTCTAGTTTGATGGTTACTATTTATGTAGATAAGTGCAGACTGCAAACCGCCCGTTATCTTCCACCGAAGTAGTACATCGTACCCTGTTTCCGAAGACATCCATCCTGCTTCCGCCAAGGAGACCAGGTGCTCTACCCTACCGGGCCGATATAGTTCTGCTACAGTATTGTGATAGATATAGGCACATGTACTCCGTACATCAATTGGCGATTGCGGCTTCACCCTTGTAAGCAGCGTTCCAAGAGTCCGATCATTGAAGATCGTCGATTGACCAATCACACCAATGGTTCTGCAGCTGACTTCTTGCGCTAAGCTATATACAAAATGTGGGGCTACGCAAATCTTTTGCGCAGCTGCGTGTAGGGGTGAAGCCGCAATCGCCAATGACTGTACAAAAGTAGAGCATTGGGGAACGATCCTGGCATGGTAGCAGATATAGCTATGATGATTTCTACATATGTAAGCACCGATTCAATTTTGGTAGTGAGTCCAAGGCGTATGATAAGATCTGATGGTCATCAGGTATATCGCAGCGGGCGGCCAGGCGGCGGTGGAGTGACTTGGAGCGAACGGACCACAACCGCTGACTACATTCAGGATAATGCTAGGAGTCCTTATGATTCTTCACCAGAAGTTATTATCATGCTTATTTGTTGTAAAGCATGCCCCCCAAAGTTGCATTAGGCTGGAGTCAATCTCGCACGGGTTGTACCGTACATGGATTCCACTGCGTACAGACAAGGTCATGATGTACACTCTCATGCATTTGCAACTTCCGCTTTGCGCATGCAGCTCAGTTTCCATCCCACGCAGGACACGGACCCGCCTGGTATACGCTTGTGCAAAAGAGGTTAAGCCAAATAGATATTATGCATTGATTGACCCGAGCGTGTCAGAAAGAAAATCAATCTATGGGATTGCTGACAGGGACTAGTATCATTTGGCAAGATTACCACTAAACGACAGAGGCTTAGCGTGGCATCGAAGGTCGTCTGCTCACAGAAATCGGAAGCTGCAATTGCATGAGAGTGTAACTAGTTTCTCTACGGATGATCGTTCAAACAAAGCTATGTAAATCACTATAAATTAGCTGGTGCAGGGAGTGCTACGCATCGTATCCGGTGTGTTCCGGATGAGCAACATCTTCAAAAAGCAGTTGAATTGGTTACGATACTGTTGGTAAAGTCCAACAGATTAGGCTTCCTTATCAAAAGTTGTCACTATGTCTGTTTTGTTATTATTAACTAGTAAACATGCAACCTGCAGCTGCATTACGTTCAATCCAATCTCGAGCTGGTTGCACTCCGCCTCGTTAGCTCCAGCAATGCCTGTACCTTTCTATGGTACATGGATTCTGCTGCATCTAGACGGGACAGCTAATCGGCTTTTGCTGGCGGACGAAATCACCTTTATCATTTCGCCCAAAATGTGCAGAGGGCTGCGCGTCAGATGATACGATAGGCTGGGAATCATGTCTAGTCTATTCGAAAAAAGGGCGAATGCCCGGCACTACAGAATATAAGAATGAGCTGAAGGCCATCTGCAATAGCCCATCAACCTAAGGAATTCACTCTTCAAGATGGCATCAAACCAATCCTATACACGTTCCTCTCATCAAGGCGAATCTTTCAGCTCGGAAGTGAATCCTTACAACAATGTCTGCGATCAATGCTATCGCCGCAAGCTCAGCTGTTCTCGTGGGAAGCCTGCGTGCGAGAGATGCCAACAGTCTGGCCAGCAATGCACGTACAGTATCAGCAGGCCTGTTGGGCGCCCGAAACGATCAGAGTCCGATGAGAGTCGTCAGCATAGGCGTACTGCCATGCGTAATGCTATCAGAACACAGGAGCAGGCATTGCAGAGAAAGGGCCTGTACACTCCCGTATCACAACGTAGTCTCGAGGGTATGTTCGCTTCAGCTAACTGTTGGTCGGCTTGCTAACTCGCGATGATCCTACAGACTCTCAGGCTAGCGACCAGTCCGGCCAGAAAGAAGAGACAAGACACAAAAACCCAGGAATCCAAATGCAGAACGATTCGAACCGTTCCGAAACTGCGTTGTTTCACTCGAATCTAGATACAGGACTGCAATCCCTAAGCTATGGGTCACAAGCCGATCAGGCTTACCAAAACCACCTAAGTCGTTCTGGAGAAGACACCACGAGTGGCCGAGCAGAGCGCCACGGCCAGACGTCAGCACAGCCAAACAACGCTCAGGGTATCTCAGAGCCGATAGTCACGACCAGCTTCGACTGTGGCGTACTACCACCCCTGTCGCCCGCGTTGGACGAAGAATTTCTAGATCTGAGTTTCCCTAGCCAGGAACGCCTCTACATCGATCTAGAACCTCAGCACTCTAACTCAACCGGCAGTAGCAGCGATGAAAAGTGTAATTGCCTTTCGTACATCATGCAATTCTTGAACAGAAACCGAGAAGGAAACAATACGAGGCGCGATCCCATGAACAGGATCCACTTACTCAACGAATCTGCTGAGCAATTTCTCATGTGTGAAAGTAACCATAGTAAGCTATGGTACATCATCGTGTTGGCTCTCTACCAAGATGCAGACGATAGTCTAAGCTTACCAGAAGAGCTGCGAGAGACGATAGGTGCACAATCTGAAGCAAAGCAATCCCACGGTGACAAAAAATCAACCTTGAACATGGTACGTTATACTTATCGCTCTGGGATATATAGCGGATATATCTCATCGGCTCCATGCTACAAAGAGCAAACCCTCGCCGGAAATAAAGCTGACCTGTTATAGCACCTTAAGAATAGGAACATCTTACTCAAGACGTTCATTCTGCTATCATCAACAGCATCTGCTCTACCTTTCAAGTTTGGGATCGATGGTGATGACAAGTTCAGTCCTGAGATTATGGAAGCCTTCGCTGAGTTGGTTCGGGACAGATTTGAAAATCGGCTGTTAGAGCAAGCGGACGAAGCAAGGCTGTGTAAATAGTGTGACACGATACGTGATTGTGCTCAAAAGATCAAGGGGCGACCCGCAACCGAGCTGGCAGTACAAAGCTGAAATCCAATCGCTGCAATAGTATTGAGTGAAGAAGGTATCTATCTACTCTGAACAGAAATCGCAATAGGTATCCACAGTCTAGTCACGTGATTACTACACCACAATACCTAATAAAGTACTTCAGCCACTCAACTCTTGTCCCGTTAAATGTCTAGTTAGCACTATCAGTAACAAGTGCCTTACAGAACCTACTCCGAGGGGCCTGTGGTTTTGTTCATCAAAGCATAGGAAGCAACGCGCCTCAAGCCATCTAGTTACATAGAGGATTTTTTCACCAATTACGTTTTCAACCTAGCGTTTGATTTGGTCTGCAGCGGCTCTGCCCGGGCGCAAGCCTTGCATAACAAGCATCAGTCGACGAATACAAAAGTCAGCGGTAAGGACCCTTATGGAAGTATCAGTGAAGACGACATGGACAAGGCGAGACCGTTCCAGCGCATTGACGAGGACCATCAAGGATTACATTCCATCTTGTTATAAGCACCAAAGAGGTTGAGAGGGCCAATACGTTCGAGCGCGCACACTGTCGCCAATATGCATAGCCAAACAGCTGCGGCTGCGGCTGCACTGCAGGAAATCAAGGTTTCTAGATTTTTGAGCGCTTCGTGTGCATCGCTTATCTTTCTCTCTACTAGGGTGCCGGTTGATGTGGCTTCACGACTTGGAATTTCTTAGGCACTTACACGAAGTCCTTGGGGCTCAATGAAGGGGCTCTCATTGAGGGTTGACAAATATCGCTTTGTCAGTTCCTGCAAGCAGTTGGTTTGAAGAAGTTCTATATGTTCTTTTTTGGTTATCTTGCTAAGAGTCGGTTCAGATACAGTATAGTTATTTCGTGAATAACTACATAACTTTATATAGTATTCTAGAGTTACAGGACCAAAATCTAAATTAAAACTAGTTATACCTCCCGTATAAGTAAGCTGAAAGAAAACAACCAAATGTTAGAGATGATCCGATTTGGATTAAAAAGGTTCCTAAGATTAAGGATTCTGATTTTTGATAAGTCTGTGTTATGAACCAACAGACAAACTGCTTACGCTCCAGGCCAGTAATCAGTTTGAAGGAAGCGGGACAAGCCAACTACGCCGCAAACCTTTAACCACGCCGCAGTCACGTGATCGATCGTCAACGATCATATAACTGAGAGCCAATCAAAAGGCGATTGTCCACGATCACGATCCTCATTCAGTATATAGGAATAGGCATCGAACCCTTATGGCTCGATGTATTCAACTTAAGTTACGAGTACAAGTACAATACAAGAGTTACTTGCAGAGACACTGTTCGTCACACCCTGTTGCTTCATCCGCGAAAATCAATCTCAAGAGTCTTGACACCTGAAGTCTTATATTATTTCCACTTAAGACTCTACTCTTAATATACGACTATCTTGAATATTGTACTAAAACTATATTACCCGGGGTCTACACGGGGTAGGGGTATACTTGCCTAGTCTCGGTCCGGGTTAGAGCGAGACGGAATAATGAAGTATGTCGTGCGATCGTTTGGCGATTCGCAGTGGAAAGAGAGTTATAAGTAGATGTTGACTGATATAAACAGACAAAAGTGAACTCCGTAACAACAGCCCTGCACGGCCTAAAACTACCACTAAAAGAATTGTACCTGACGGGTTGCCCGCCCACTTTTGCCAAGCCCTCACCAAAATCACTACATTATGGCCCAAAACAGCCCACTTTGGCCCTGTATAGTGCAATACAAGATAAGACATCATTCAGAGACTACTCCCGCTACTTACTTACACGTTCTCGCATTATGCCCAGTCCCGTTGCACCGTCCACACCGGCGTTGGGATGTTTCACCCACTTTAGCGCGCCTTTGCTTCTTTGGCTTCTTCCCATCACTACGCACCCCAAAGTCCTGAAGAGCGGCCAAGCGCGCCCCGTCTTCAACTGCCAAGGTCCCCTCTGCCTTGACCCGCTTTCTTTTGTGCGATTTCCGTCGCGTTGCGGCCTCATTTGTTGCCTTAAGCTCAGCTATCTCCTTTTGCGCCAACACTAACTTGTGTGCGATAGTAGCTGCCCCCTTTGAGACCTTCTCAAAGGCCTCCACAATAGACATTGGCGAGCTATTCACATGTCTTTGAATACTCTGCTTTACTAGCGTCCATTGCGACCCTAATTCTAGGGTATTACTAGGGTTTTGCGACACCCAGAGCTGGTTATTAACAGATAGAGGTGGGGTGCGCAACTGGACGTCAAGGGCCGATATAACCCGTTCTGTGTCAAATGGGACGGATCCAGCGCTTCGAAACCCTCTTTGGACATTGCTAGAAGTAAATGAGATGTCAAAAGCGCGTTTGAAGCAAGGCAGGAACTCTTGTTTTGTGATGTGGTTGATCTGGCTGCGCATGAGTGCTTCGACTTGGCGTCCATAGGCCTGCTTCAAAGGGGTAAAACAGCCCACATCAAGTGGCTGTAAGAGGTGAGACGAGTGCGGAGGCTTACTGAGAGTAACAGTATTGTTATCTTTGCAATAGTTTTGGAAAACCAGCGAGTTGTGGCTCTCATGGCTGTCAGAAATGAGCAGGCGGTGGGTCCTAACTACCTTTCTCTTTGTATGCTCATCAAAGTGCTTCAGCCACCCAAAACCTAGCTTATTGGTTGTCCAGGCCTTCTCAGAGACATCAATAATCTAGTTCTTAGATATATCGCCATGCTTGTGCCAGTTTGAGAGATGGTGGCGCGCCTTGAGGATGGTGAAAGGCGGAACCGTCCACCAGGTCGCATTGATACCCTGATGACCGTTGCCCACTCTCTGTTGCCACGCTGGACAGACTTTGGCCGTCCAGGTCTCTCTGAAGCTGTAACAACGGGTCTAGGGGTAATTTGGCCCATCATAAAGCCCGTCTCATCAAAGCTGTCCGTATCGTCGTCCTGGATCCAATATTTGGCTTTCAAGTTGGCTACCAGGTTAAACCAGGCTTGGATGGCCTTAGAATGCTTATAGAGAGCTCTCTTTTAGTCCTAATTGTGATTAAACTCGTCGTAAACTCTGTTCGGCGTTTAGCGAACCTACTGGGCTAGTTATGTACAACCTGGTCCAGATTACGCTCAGCACGCAAGGAATTGGCCATATTAGCCACGTCTGCGAGCCTGGGGGGATCTGCGTGTAACAAGCTCAAGTATATGCTTAAAAATTACGTCCTCTTCAAACTTTGTAAGACTCCTTATTTTGGGCCAGCGATCTGCCTGTGAAGGTCTTCCGTCGCGTCTTTGACTTAGTATTATTCGATTAACATTATAGATAGCTGCAGCGCGTTGAATAGAGAGGTTCGCGTTTTTTTTTTTTTTTTTTTTTTTTTTTTTTTTAAAAAAAAAGCTTAAAGAGCAAACTATATCTAACGTTCAGCAGAGGGCTTTAAATGCTGTTATTATTACGACATTGGAGTGGAGTAGTGTGTTAAGAGTAAGGTTCTTGAGTAGAAGTAATATAAGACTTCGGGTGTCAAGACTCTCAGGGTTGGTTTTCGCGGATGAAGCAACAGGGTGTAATGAACAAGGTTCTGCAAGTAACTCGTATATTGTACTTGTACTCGTAACTTAAGTTGAACACATCGAGCCATAAGGGTTCGATGCCTACTGCTATATACAAAAGGGTGTCCTATGTCCCATGCGGTCCCATGGTGTCTCATACTGTCCCATGCGTGGTACATCGTGGGATTATATGGGATCTGTGGGACACACGTGACATGTCCCATGGTGGCGTTCCGCCAAGCCCGTGGGATGCATGATTACTCATACGTCATTGGCTGGGTATGTCTGCTCTTTCACAAAGGGTTCCCAACATGGCCCCTTCCTTCATTCTTGCCATATCTTCGCGCTGTCCCCTCTGTCAGGTTCGTAACACTATCGTCGCTATCGTCGCTATTGCTTGCACTAATTTTGCCATCCACTATAGCTTTATAAGCCTTTTTGATAGTAGTATTGACATTAATACACGATTCTGTAGGAGTAGATTCTGCGCAATCTTCTTGAGTATACTGAGTAAAGCGTTCTAGGTCCTGTGACGGTGTGGTGGATGGTGAAGCTGCAATGAGATGGTGGCTCGTGAGTTTCGTATATGGATCGACAAGTTGACGAACATTATACGCCACCCACATAGCTGGCGTACGATCTGTTGTTATAGTGCCCTCACGATACTTAGAGCTGCTATCTTGAAGTATCCATTCCCACTTCATTAGGACCTTAGTGTTGTAGTTGTTATCGTCAGTGTTTATGTGTTACCAGCGCGCAACATTACGCTGCGTTGTGATACCGCCCGCTATACGCTTAGTGTATTTACGGCCAAAGTTTCGTATAGTTGGGAAGATACGTCTCCATTTATTGAAAATAATTGTAGCCTCACGAAGTCGTTTCGTAGCTATTTCCACCTCAAGACGAGCAAGGTCATTAACCTGGCGCTGCTGCACCATCTGCCGCGCGTCTTCGGCGTATATTACGCCACCTTTACTCTCTACAATCCGCTTCTTACGACGTCTTCGCTCCTCCTTGGCAAGGATAGCAGCCTCAGTTCTGTGCAGCTCACGCTTGAAGCCCTCGGCGTTGCGGGCAAGAGCTGAGACGCCACGAAGGTGACGGATCACATCAGCCGCGACCTGACGAGGGAGGTGTTGATGGATCACGGCGCGAACAAACGGCTCTTGTAACTCGATCTGTCGTACTGTTTTTGGTGTATGCCAAGTAGCGTCGCCAGGCTTAGGATCCTCGGGTTCTGGTGTTGCACCTTGTGGTTGAGACCGCCGCACTAGCTGTGCCGTCTCGAGGTCGATCTTAACGCGGTGGAAGCGTCGCACAGGCGCTCGAGATGGCGATGAGATGAGNGGAGGCGGCGAGGATATATCAAGAGGTGTACCGGCGCGCTGTACAAGCGGTAGTGGTGGTGTAGCTGAGCGGTCACTATTGCTAGAGTAGCAACCTTCTTGGGTTCGAATATGCGCTAACATGATGTCAGGTTTGTACGGCATTATGCCTGTACGGCGCCAACCTGAGCAGATTGTAGACTTTGTAAACGTTAAGCACCGGATCTCCTCTATTGTAGCCATAAAGTCGGCCTTGTTGATGTCGCGCGAGCCTGTACGAGAGGCNTACTCAAGCGTCTTGCCGTGATACCACTTGAGCGGTTGAAAGCA
The DNA here is from genome assembly GCF_000527765.1 of Bipolaris victoriae FI3. Taxonomy (NCBI): domain Eukaryota; kingdom Fungi; phylum Ascomycota; class Dothideomycetes; order Pleosporales; family Pleosporaceae; genus Bipolaris; species Bipolaris victoriae. Next base: position 4,201 of record NW_014575168.1, on the reverse strand, counting down.
ACCCACATCTAGAGGCTGGAGGAGGTGGGTTGTATGAGGTGGGAGGGTAAAGAGCTGTATCTTGTTATCTTCAGCAAGCTGACAAAACTGCTTTGTATAGTGAGATTTATGCCCATCTATTAGCAACAAGCGCCAAGCTCCATGGCGACTACGGCTTGTCACCTTGTTAAAGTGTTGAATCCAGGCATACGCAAGTTTGTCGTTGCTATATCCACTATCGGACACGCCTACAAGATACCCATCAGGTAGATCCACGATCCAATGCTCCATTACAGTAGCAGCTTTGACGATAATAAGAGGTGGAATAACCTCGCCTGTGGCCCGGATACACTCAACAAGGGTGATAAGCTCGCGATTGTTGGCGTTGTGGATAAAGACCGTACGTCCATTTTTGGTGTATAAGTACTGCTCTTTTGCAACACCAATNCGGCAGCCTGTCTCATCCATATTNTATATATCTTCAGGCAAGATACCGCGCTCGTCGATAAGGTCTTTNAGCCTAGTATACCAGTCAAGGAGTGCTGCTGGCTCCTGGGCAAGCTTACGCTGTACCTCAATTGACTTTGCCTTTACACGTCTATATTTTAGGTGCCTTGCGAGCCATCGTCGTGACCAAAGCTTGCCAACCTTAGGCGTAACTTGATCTAGTCCTGTATACGCATCCTCAAGGAGTGAGTTTGCCTGCTGTTCAACCAGTCCACGATGAATACCAAAGCCAATATTATCAATAGCATCAAGATACCGCTCAAGAGCGAAATCTTGAGACTCGTTAAGCCGGNNTAAANNAGGTGGCTTAGCGCGATCACAGCGATTCGGAAGTCCAAGATAGGCGCGTCGCAGGCGCTGATATGGCAAGTTGTGGGTAGTTGCATAGCTTTTAATGTTAGGTTGATGGAGGAGGCGTAACGCTTCGGCGTGCTTTTGCAACGCCGCCACCTCTTCTTTATATACAGACTTTCCCTTATTGACTTTAGGCATGGTAAAAACGATATGCGTAGTTAAGTTTATTTAATTATGCGTTGTTGTAGTAGATGTATGTACTAAAAGCTACGTATTATCATTGAGGTGATCATTATCGTTGAGGTGATAGGCCCGTGCGGAGCACGGGCAATTTCATTGAAATTCTGCTACAGCAGCCGTTGGGCCCGAGTACAATGAGACCATTTCTAAAGCGGAAAGGTTCTCAACTAGATCGATCGGGTTTAAGTATCTGCAATGCTTGAAACTCAAAAAAAAAAACAGAAGCCATTTTCATTTGTCAAAACTGAGCCAAACAATCGCGTGGTACTCGCAGTGCAAGACAAATCTCGTGTTCTGTGGTTTTTTGCTTAGCAGCCTATAATTGACGTAGTTAACTACTGCTGCATAACCTACGTATTGGCGCATTAGGTATGGTCTTTCAGTCTTGGCGCAACATCCCGGTCGACGCAAACTGGAATTATAGACACTAGGCGTGCTCACATGTACATAAATGTAGTGCAAATTATCCATTCATCGCTGTTCCTCCACGATACAGACCGTCCGGACGTGAAACAAGCACACCATAATAGCGGCATGATCATAACTGATCAGTATGGGTGCGGACGTGACAGGGCCGCTATCATTCAACACTGTGATTAGACGAGGAAAGCCTGCCATGTGTCACCTTCCAGACATAGCTTATTTCTGATAAGGGCGGCATGCGCGAACGGTAGGAAGGACACTGAGTCGCTGATATCTGCACGCACATGCGCTTCTATTTTCTGCTTTCAGTGCGCTGCCTCCCTTTCATTCCAGGCAGCACATCGGCCCGCCTAGTATGTGCTTGTACGGAAAAGGCTGCTTGACAAGCGTAGACTAGACTTTGACCAGTCCAGATTCACACCAAGAACTGCCCCGTGACATTACCGAAAGCAGCTACCCAGCATTGTTCAGTTAGGTTCATCATTGGGTAAGAGAGCTTTAGTGCAGCATCAAGATGGCCTACTTGCAAGAATCCGGAGCCTACAGGTTTATGAGATTGCAGATTTCTTATTGATCGGCTGTTGCCTTGCAGTTTACAGTACGAACTAAGCATTGCTTTACTTGCTCCTTTTTGCCTCGTTCGCTGCTTGGCTACCAGTGATCAAAACACAGTTAATTGGGCCCTTTTTATGATAGATCTGTTACATCCCCTCTCAGTCGCTATAACATACATTTACTTGACATGATGGCAAATGCATCGCATTATCAATCGTGGGACTTGCTGAAAAGGTATGCAATCATGTTTATATATGTCACACTAACAAATGCACCAATGCTCGCAAGTATCCAGTTCCTTAGCATCTGGCGCCTACTTTGACATCAATATCACATACGGTAACAATAATTCAAAATTGCACAAGGTCATTGTCTGCACCAGAACAGACTTTTTTGCACGTGCGGTCAATTTTGGCGGGCAGGTAAGTAACTTTACATGCGGGTTGTACACCCAGGTCAGCTAACTCAAGTGAAAGAAACCAAGAGTGGCACATCTAACCTGCCCGAAGATGAGCCTGAGACTGCAAGACTTCTCATTCAATATCTGTATGAGAGAGAATACGAGCCGCAACTACCTCCGACAGCTGTCACTTTCGACCATCGCCGTTTCCACACCAGTCAAGCATGGGAAGCCGTCATCCAAAACAGAAGACTAGCGTCGCGTCTTCCCCCATACCTGTACTTGTGAGTGTGGTTACTGTGGTCATAGTCTACTCTATCCACAACATTACTGTGGCGAATGCTGTAGTTACACATGCAAGAGATTTGCCTATAAAATCTGCACTACTGCTGCACTCACCGGACCGTCATCGAAACTTCTATTACATAGCAAAATGTATCTCTAGGGCACGCCTGTGCGAATACATCGCTAAGGCGGAGGATGAATTACAAGGCACGTAGGAGGAACCTTTACCTGATAGCATTAACAAACCAAAACGATCGGAAACACCTCATAAATAGACATTGCCAGACAATGAGACAATGAATTAGAGTAATTACGTGAAGCAAGAGAGGAGAGTTGCGAAGCGAGTGGATCATGATACGGATTACGGGGACAGGTAACCACACAGAGAGCCACTCAGAGTATGTAGTTAATAAGGTAGTTGATTAACTGCATTGCGAATTGCTGTTGAGCAGATGTTTCTTCCCATTTTATCGAATGACGAGCGATTTTACTGCGCTAATTGCTATCTTATGGCAGCAGCGCGACAGCGAGGCAGCTATGCTGTCTTTCTTTGCTGAGTTTCTTGGCGTCGTAACTCCTTATGCATTTCCATTTGCTTCATCGTGCCCCGACCTCTTATTACCCTCCCGGTGTCATCCCTAAACCCATATTCCCATACATGCTCGTCTGGATCCTCTCGAGAACGGAACTCTGGGGCCGCCCGGGGTGGCAGATGAGGATCGGTCGTGTAACGCCACTCTTTCTCGATCATACGACGTGCAGCTGGTGTCGTTGCTGCTATACTGTGCGCACCTTCCTTCTTCAGGTGAAGAAGGAAGTTGCTTCGGAGGAGCCAGGATTTGCCATAATCGGGGCACGATGGTAGCTTACATGGATAAGCCCATACATTTCCGAGGGGAAGATTGGTGTCAGCGTTATCGACCCCATCATCGCTTTCAGAGGGAATAGAAGGGCTGGAGAGTGAAGGAGTCATGCTCTGTCCACTAGTTGCTTGTGCGATGGCGAAGAATATCAGTATTGTAATTCAGCTCCAAAGCGGGGCACCAACAACGAAGCGGCGGCCACATAAAGACCAAGGGATTAGCCGAGGCAATGCCGGCCTTCTTGGACGCCAGCGCTAACACACGCATCATGTATCATGCCTTGCATGCGTCGGGACATACAGATCGCTATATCATTCTTGACATTGCGTTTCCAGCTGATAATGCTGCGCCGTTTCTTGAGTATGCCGACGAGGCGTTTGGCTTGTACCCTATTTGGCTGTGTCCGCTGCGCCGAGATGGCAGGAGCTCAATGGGGCATGCGAAGCCGTTTAAGCTCGGACACCTAGTAATGGCCACACCCAGTAGTGGCCACCCCAACCACTCCACCAACAACAACTATTTTTGAATTTTGAAGCTGCCCACCACCACCACAACGTGCCTAATATGTCCAATCGCGAAGAATCTATTCAATCTGCTATCCGCGATTATCATAATGGTGTTTTTAAATCACAAAAAGCTGCTGCTGCCGCGTATG
>NW_014575169.1:0-12980 GCF_000527765.1 Bipolaris victoriae FI3 | reverse complement strand
AAGACAATCAGATCAGTAACGGCGGTAGGGACTCACAGAGGCATATGGGAGTGCTTTGGTCCACAAGTAACCTTGATCGAATTGACACCTATAGGCCTTGCACGAAAGGATATCAAGAATCTACAGAATAACTAAGGCTATCATACTATCTTTATACCCTCTGGTCTAGACCCTGTTCGAAACAAGTCCGGTACTAGTCCAGATCCAACCAGCTGGGGTAATATCCAGGTGAAGGAGTTGGAACTTCGTTACACTATCAGGATCTTTTCTAAAGCTCCTCTTCGATCTATGTCGCGGAGAACTATGATACAAGATGGTAATCGAGAGCGAATTACGCTGATAGCTTATATTTCCGCCGATAGGTCTGATCTAGAACTAGTGGTTATCTACTCAAGCCAATCTTGATCGACCCAAAGCTCGGGGTTGCAAGGCTTTGATCCAGAGATCCACTCCGCCTGAATCACCACATCGGCTACCGGCTGGTCGAACGATAGTATCGGGCTCCGGCGGCTCAAACATGTGTTTGATCCTGCTACCAAGCCTAAAACTCGATCGTCTCACTGATTGTTCTTCATGGATGGGCATCACTCTCATCTCACAATGGATTTTGTTAACTATTGTGATCAGAATAAGATCTTAATTGCAGTATATCCACTTCATGCGACACATACGTTACAACCGCTCTCCGTTGGGCTGTTAAAGCCGCTCTCCACTGCCTATTCGAACGAGCTATGGAGCTTTATGGATAGCTGCCAACGGGCTACTGCCTATTACCAAACCCCATTTCTCCCCACTGTTCTGAAACGCCTAGCACGCCTAGCACGCCTCATTTAAGAAATTGACGGTCTTCCAAGCCTTTGAAGCTACCGGTATATCGCCGTTCAACTCAGAAGTGGTACTCCAGAAGGTCAAAGATGCACCTGCTAATAACCATAGAGAAAAAAACAGAGATGTGTACTCCTGATTGGAGAACAGTTCGGTAGCTGATCGATAGCGCTGTTAACCAGAAACAGAGCAGAACAATCTTGGCGCTCAATTGAATAGGTAAGGAGCTATCTGCCGATGCAACGCTTCTACGGCGTGAAAATGAGCAGCTTTGAGGGCTATGATCGATGAGAGATAGCGGAAGTAGTAATAGCAGCCTGGCATACTCAAACTATCGGAATATTACCATGGTGGAGCTGATTTCTGGTCGCCCCGGAGGGTGCAAGAAGCTCGCAGCCTCTACGAGCAGAAACAGCGTGATCGTGAGAAGTCACAACACCAAAAATCTATCGATATGAAGGTCCTAGAAGAGACAAAATTGCCTAAAGCCCGAGAACTAGATGTGCGGCGTCACGCGCTAGGTACAGTACTGCGGGCGAAGCAGAAAGCTGATGAAGCTGATGAGCGAGCTGCTCGCCAAGTTGCCCGTAGAGCGGCAAGACAACTAGAGCAAGCTCCCAAAACTTCCTAGAAGGGTAAGAAAAGAAGCTTCAAAGCCCTTACAGAGCCTGCATAAAAAATAATCAGTGGTAGTCATGATGGTGGTGGGTAGACGCTGGATCGCTCAGCAGCTCCACCAATACTGTGACCAAAGCGCGGCTGCAATATCAAGTTACCCGCGAAATATCGATAGAAATATAAGCCAATTGCAGTATCATTTCTAACTATATCACAGCAGCAAGAAATTTCACAATAACGTCTATTTTGTGCGGCTCTACGGCCTTAACTTCATGGTGGTTTTGGTGGGGTGGATCAACATCTACACCGCGTCGGCTGTCCACCAAGCCTGCCAGCAGAGCGTAGCTATGGAAATCACGGCTGAAACCGAGGACTAAATCAAATCAAATAAAATCAATCATCCTTAGCTTCGCCAGCCTGCTCAGCGCTTCGACCATTACTGCTAGCTCTTCCAAGTAAGGATTCTATTCTTCTCTCTTGCCCAGTTTAGGCAATGGAGAAAAATCGTGTTTTGTTATTCTGTAACTACGTAAACAACAACCTTAGCTTACACAGGTCTTTTAGCTGCTGCTCGTAGCATCTCGTAACAGCAAATTTATAGAGATATTTAGCGATAACCAGTTTACATCTCGCCGCCTACTTGCTTCCCTACTTCGATGGCACAAGTAGTATTCCCTTTGCACTGAGACCGAGCCATCGCCCATTCATTTACTAAATCAAACCGGCGACAAGAGTGTTGGTGTGACTTAATGAGCATAGTGTTTGGGTCATTCTCGGGGTTGAAATATAACATAGGTGTCAGGTCAGATTGACATTGAGCAGCCTGTCGTAACATGTCAATGCAATGGTCGAGGTGATTTAGATGTTCCTTTGTCGGAGCCCCGTAAACATGTTGGTATGCTGCGCGGCGTAGTGCGTTAATGCAGTGAAGGTAGTGGTATACTTGCAAACTAACCAAATGAAAATGTTAGCAACGTCTATTTTTACTAGAAATAAGGCATGAGGTTCAGCCAAGTTTGGTATAAAACTGACCCGGCGACCCAGAGGTTGTCTTGCTTGGTAGTGCTGTTTTTATACTCGCCAATCTCGTCCTCTTTTAGGTAAAGGACAGTTGCTAGTGAGAAGAGCAATGAGCATAGGCCTGAGTAATTGATTCTGGAAAGTCTTGCTTACGGGAAACTAATATCCTCCAAGCATTGTCAATCTCCTCTGTTGGTTCACCTACATAAGACGACGTAGGTAATGTAGAGAACGATGTTCCTTCAGGCTGATTGAATATCTCAGTAGAGATTCTAATGGTTCGAAACGTAGCGGCTGATTTTCTAGTTAGCGATTGGATGAATACGGTAGATCAATGTTGTTTGTCATACCAAGCTCAGTAGCTGAGAACCCAAGCTCAAACCCGCCGTTTCTCGTGCCCAAACTCTCCCGCCGTAAAAGGACGATGAGCATACCGAGTGTAACAAGCCATAAACTGGAATTAATCGCTATCCATAATCGCCTTTGAACTCCTTTGAAACCCTTAGCATTATTCGTTCTAAGTGCAAGGTACCGTTCTTTGTGATATTCATCACTATTTCTGTCAGTTGAACTTGAATCTACTCGGCTATATGCTGCTGAGCTCATTGTGTTTGGTATCAAAAGAAAAACAACTGAAATAAAAACTCTTGCAAAATATGTAGCAAGATATAATCACAGTTACTTTAGAGCAAGACTAGATTATGAGACATTGAATGATGGATTTAATTAACGTCTTGCTATGTACAAACCATGAGAAAAGCCTCACGGACAAATCAATGAATATTCGTAGTCTCCTCGGATGTTTATCGGATATTCTCCACTAAACGCATAAGTTACTTGCAAAGCTTAGCTATGCCACTACAATCAAATCCAAATGCTAACGCCCGTTGAAGAAGTATAGATCTTATCGCGGGGCTCTTCGCTGGAGTAGTAAATAGATACTCGCAGATATTTTCTAAATGTATAACGTAGTTTACAAGCGAGTCGCGCACCCCACCAACTTTACTCACCTCTCTTACTACAACGTGCAATGGCTCAACGTAACGTTACTCAATTATCTTCAAACGAAGCAGATATTCAGCTTGCTATTTCAGCTATTTCAGCTAATCAAATTAAGACTAATCGACACGCTGCTGCTATCTATCAAGTTCCTGAATCCACCCTGTGTGACCGACGCGCTGGCAGGCCTGCCCGACGCGAGTGCCAACCCAACTCAAAGGAACTCACTAAAAAGTCCGTCCCTGTGTGACGAAAAACCCCGTGTGCCGAAAATGACCAATCGGATCGCAAGGGTCGTAGAGAAATGCATGCTCCTTGCGCTCCGATTGGTCATTTTCGGCACACGGGGTTTTTCGTCACACAGGGACGGACTTTACCTTCAGAGCTGTTTATATGAGTTTTTCCTATAGCTAGCCGTATGGGCATGACCCTCGGTTCTTTCATAACTGCCTAGAACCTTAATAAGAAAAAAAAGGTAGGTATCTAAAGGTAGAGTACGCGAACGCTTGGTAAAGGACGCGGCTTTCAAATCCTCTCCAATCCAAATATGAAGGCAGCATCCCCTTGCTCGTGCTCCCCCATATCTGCAAGCGGCGCGTACCTAACGTCCCCTTTGCCTTTCTTCCTCGCCACTGCACTCTCCTTGGTCCAATCAATCAATCCTCCAAGCCAGCCTCGCTTTTCCACCCCCAATCGCTCAGCCTCGACCTCGCCCTCCGGAACTTCAGCTGAGGGGTCTAGCAGCGCAACCTTCATCCAGCTAGGCCGCCTCCAGAGCTTCAAGAGCAAGGAGGAGGCGATGACAGAGACAGACGAGCAGGCCATGGCAGCACCAGCAGCCATGGGATGCAAATTAATGCCCCAGGGCAGGAAAAAGCCCATGGCGAAGGGGAGCCCGATGACGTTGTACATACACGCCCAAGCCAGGTTCATCTTGATGCGCTTAAATATGGCTTTGCTGAGGCACAGGCTGGCCGGGATGACGAGCATGTCTGTGGTAGACATTAGAACCACCGAGGCGGCTTCCATGGCGACATCCGTGCCGGTGGAGAGTGCGATGCCAACATCTGCAGATGCGAGAGCAGGCGAATCGTTTATGCCGTCCCCGACCATTCCGACCACTTTGCCACACGACTGGAGATGGGCGACAAAAGCCTTCTTGTCTCCAGGCTGAGCGGAGGCGTATACATCATTCGATTCAATGCCGACTGCTGCTGCGACGATGAGCGCGGACGGCGACCTATCACCTGTAACGATCGAGCATTTTATACCAAGACGGCGAAGAGCGAGGACGGCGGCGCGAGCCGAGGGCTTGACGGTGTCTGAAAGAGACAGCGTGCCGGTGTATGTCTTATCAATGGCGGTATGGATGGTAGTCAGTCCCGCTGAACGTGTTTGGTAGTCTCCAGGAAGAGGGCTAGGAGTGCTGCCAGCGATGGGCCATTCGGCAACTTCAGGAACGGTGACGCCTTCGGAGCGCAGATATGAAGCGTTTCCGATCAGAACCCAATAGCGGGTACGTTCGCGGGAGAGAGCTACTTCGACTGACGCAGAAATACCTTTTCCTACAATGGCTTCGAAGTCACTGATATTACCGTCGAGGGCGTCTCCATCCCCGAGTCGCAGTTGTTCTTTGGCTGCGCGAACAAGGGCCTTTGCGATGGGATGTTCCGAGCCCAGCTCAGCGAGGCCAATAAGAGTCCACCAGAGGCTCCTCTTGTGCTTGTCTGCATCCCATCCACCCCTGATGTCGGTTTTGAAGACATTCATCTTTCCGACGGTCAACGTCCCAGTCTTGTCGAAAACGATGTGGTTGACCTTGCTGGCCGTCTCGAGAGCAGCACCTCCCTTGACCAAGATGCCTTGCTCGGCGCCAACGCCCGTGCCGACCATGACAGCCGTGGGAGTAGCGAGGCCAAGGGCGCATGGGCAGGCAAAGACAGTGACGGCGATCCAGAGCTTGACACAAACCATGAGCTTGCCGCCACTAGCATGGTCGAGAAAGACCTTGGGAGGGTTGGGTAGAGTGTAGCCGAGAAGCATCCAAGTAACAAAGGTTGTGAGCCCAAGCGTGATGATGATGGAAACGAAGTATCCGGCGATGATATCAGCCAAACGCTGGATGGGTGCGCGGCTCGTCTGAGCTTCCTGCACGAGGCGGACGATATGGCTCAGCTGGGTGTCACGACCAGCGCGAGTGACTACAAAGTCGATGCGTCCTGCTCCGTTGACGGCGCCGGCCATGAGATATGAGCCCTTCTTTTTCTGAACAGGCATCGCTTCACCAGTGACCATGCTCTCATCTACATAAGACTCCCCTCGCGTGACAATGCCATCAGCGGGAATCTTATCTCCAGGTCGCAGGATGACCACGTCACCCTGCTCAATGAGGTCGGTGGCAATGGTCTTTTCCTCGATGGCGTTGCTGCTCTCCGCTGCATCGCACGTGTCGCGGGATTCAGACAGGTTCCAGGCTTCAGCGGCTTTTGTAGCGGCGATCGGATCCCCGTAGATGGTAGTCGTAGAAGGAGTCAGAGACATGAGTTTTGAGAGTGCCTTTGATGTTTTTCCCTTGGCTCGGTTCTCAAGGTATCGACCCATGGAGATGAAGGTGATCAGCATGGTGCTGGTGTCGAACAGGGTTGCAGGCTTGGAGTGAGGGTGTAGGAGCAGTGAAACCAGCATTGAGGCGCAGCTGAAGAAGAAAGCAGCTGAAGTTCCCAGTACGACCAACACATCCATAGTAGGCGAACCATGCCGGAGAGACTTGTATGCAGAGACGTAGAACCGCCCACCGATGCCAAATTGAACAGGAACGGTCAGCCCCAGGCAGACTAGATCGCCAAGATAGATCCCAGGCATAATTTTGATCCTACCATAGTCGAGGGAAGGCAGGAGCATGGGAAAGACCATGCTGGTGAGGAAGACAGGGAGCGCAAAGCATGCAGACACTTGGACGGCCCGTCTCCACTGCCGGATTTCCTTGGTCTTTGCAAGTGACTCGATTTGGGCGTTGCTGTCATTAAAATCCGCTAACAGAGCGCCGTAGCCAGCTGCTTCCACAGCCTCCACAACTGCACGAAGTCCAATTACGTGCGGATCCCGCCGGGCTGTAGCTCGACAGGCATGGAAGTCGACAGACGCAGCAGTGATGCCAGGCATCGCTTTCAACGACAACTCGAGCTCCTCTGCAGCTTTTGGGTTGGGCATGCCGTAGATGTTAAGGGCTACCGATTCACAATTGGTCGACGCCCGCTGCAGATCTTCACCGACAGATGAAATCACACTCGCATCAAAACCCCGGTTTTCGATGATTTGCACAATGTGCTCGGCCGTAAGCTTTGTCGGGTCATGCGCAATTACTGCGCGCTCAGCGAGCAAGCTAATGTTAAATCGGTACACGCCCTTGACACCCTCGAAGCCGCTCTCTACCGCCGATGTGCAAGCACCGCACGTCATACCACCTACACTGACTGTAGTAGTAAATTTCTGCTTCCCTCCCAAAATCTCACCCTTGCCTTCTTTGTCATTGTGCGCCACTGAGTCTACAAGCGCCGCATCGAAACCAACGCGTTTTATCATCTCCACTAGCGTTGCGGCGGATTGTATTGTTGTGTCATGCTCTATTGTGGCGCGCTCAAAAAGCAAGGAGATAGTAACCGACTTCACCCCCTCTATATTCTTGAATGCGCCCTCGACTGCGGATGTGCAGGCTCCGCATGTCATTCCTCGCACTGTAAGGGTGGTCGTCGCCATGTGCGCCATTGCGCGGTTGGCTATCAGAGAAGCCATGTCTGGGGCTACTTAGGACGTCCTGGGAAATCCTCCCGATGCAGAGCGTCAACGGTTGGAATTATATACGTGGTCAGGTAAAGCGTTGGAGAGCGTGCTGCCTTGTGCAGCAAGCTGTGTGGTTGGATTCGATATTGACAGCAATATGCAATGAAAGGAAGGAAGGCTTGTGTCATTAATATACCATGGTGGGGAGGACCAATCCGCCTCGAAAAGATGTGTTTAGTATGAGCAGCCGTTCTGGAGCTGGATCTGAAGGCAGTACTTGTAGCTCATATGTATACGTGCTAGTCTCAACGGACAGGGGTGCATGTAAACCGACAGGATCGCCCGGATAGTGGGGTGAACTGATGCTACGGCGAGGAATCCTCCGCTTGGTGCTCGACCGAAGGGAAAAGCCGAATACGAAGACAGATAACTCGATACCCCATGCGCGCAGGAGTAGGATGTAAGACGTACCAGGAGAGGCTGCCAGACTCGCCTATAATCCAGCGGAAAGCTGCCGCATGGCCACATCCAGAGATTTATTAAGTAACTGCCGAATATCTGGTGATAACCCGTTTTGGGAGTCGACATGGATAATAATTCCGAGAAAATTGACTCGGGAATTTGTTGGAATTTTCGGAGGTGCCCGTCAAAAGTCTTTGCCCACCTTGGCGGGCAGGGGTTTCTAAGCTATTCCCAATTTGAGCCATCCTCCGAAAGCTCTGGCTCTGGCTTCCTAAGCCGCCTACCCTCCTTATACTCGTTGCCGCCTTTCAGCTCAATAATCTGTTTAATATGATATGGAGTTCGCTCAATTCAAGCCTGTATCTTCTCCTGAGGTAGGTCTCTCCAGCACTGCAGCCATGCCCGTATTCCCTCTGCTCTATTCTTAGGCGCCCCCTCTTAGTAGTAGCTCTTTTCATCCATGGCCAGCAAGGCTCAATCACATTCAAGTCAGGCGAGTTCCCACACCAGAGCATCTTCTCAACATCGTGAAGACTGTAAATATAGCTTTGGACATAGTGGTCGTGAGAAGGCGCCTTATCTTTCTGTACGACTGTTCCAGGCCGATCAGCCTTACATTCTTTTGCAAAAGGAATCAGCTTTAGTAGAAGGATAATTGCCTGGTATCGATACCAGTCAATTCCTGAGCCATTGCGTCGGCTAAGCTTTCCTGTCTTCGTGTTCCACTTCCACTGAGGCTGTCGGCCAGGCTTATTCCAGAGGTTAAGACGACGCATACCATTTTCAAGCTCCCATTCAGCCTTCTCAATAGGCTCAAGCTTCTCGTTTAGTTCATCTATCCAAGTAATAGCAGCCTCCTTCTCTTTATTTGTTTCTGGCGTCCAGCAATGGCAGGGGTCCTTCTTATCGTACGAGAAACAGCCCCAAAACATAAACTTAGAACAGCCTTTCCATCTCTCGCGAATACAGCTCCGTAGGAAGGCCTCATCTGCTCTTCTTCATATTCGGTATCCACCACGTCTATGATTAAAGACAACAGAGGTTTCGTCTGACCAGATAACATTCTTCCAGTCCTCAAGCGTCCAGTTTGTGTGCTTCTGGCACCACCTATATCGTTCCTCCCTCATCTGTTTCGTCAACCCAGGCTTCCTCGTCGGCTTGATCTTCCTGAAGCCTTGCTCTCTTAAGACTCGCCTGACTGTAGATGCCGAGACATTGAATCCTTGTTGGCTTAGCAGGCCAGCAATGTCAGCACAAGACTTTTCTCGCCCATATCGATCGGTGCGTACAGTATATACTACTTGCTGAGAGACTGTAGACCGCTTAGATGGCCGCCCAGATCGATGGGCATCTTCAAGGTGCTTATCTTCAAGCTGTAGTGGCCGGAGGCCTGGATCAAAGCCTCGCTCAATTGCTCGCGCGTAGATAGAATTGATCGTACGCTTCTCAACCCCACTCAACTGCTACAAAACGGCTAGAAGGACATGGCAAGAGCGGTAGCTTTGGATCTATTGCTGAAATCATTCCAGTATTTGAAGTACTACTCAGCAAGTTCGAAGAGAAACTCCAGAACTACGACGCTGTTGATCACTGTCAACACAACGAGGCACCCGAAGACCATCTTGCGATCAACCTCCGCGCTGCTCTTGTCAAGGCGCGCAGCTATCACAGCAAGCTCGATCGCTCCCCAGCTTACTATACTCCAACAATACTCCACCCTCGCTACAAGTCTTTTTACGACTCTGTGTGGGCAGAGAAACCAGAGTGGCTCTCGCTTAACAACCGCAATTTTTATGCTTTATGGGCAGAATACAACACCACGCCAAAGCCTCAAGCACGCCTACAGAAGCTCTCTAACGACCTCGACGACGCGATTGATAGCCTCTGCATCCCTAAGAGAGCACCTAACAATATAGATGAGAATGAATACACAAGGTGGAAGACCTGCGAGCCGGTGGCAGAGAAGGACTCACCTAACGCGCTTAATCCAACACAATATTGGATAGGGCTTCGCGAGCAATATCCCAACCTTAGCAGACTTGCGCTTGATATACTCTCTATCCCAGCCTCAAGCTGTGAGAGTGAGCGCATATTTAGTGAGCTAGGTGATCTTCTCGAACCTCGTCGGCGTAATATTAGTCCGCAACTTCTGGCAGCAATACAGTGTGTGAGAAGGTGGAAAAGAGCTGGGCTTAGCGATAACCAGGCTGCTGAAAATTCAACTATTACTGATAAAGAGACAGAGCTCTTGTATGATATTAGTACATAGGACAACGAACTCAACACTATGTAAAACTTTAGTATAGGCATATACACCAATCAAGCGAGTTTCAAACAAGCAAGCGCAAGCTAAGCGGCCTCCTCTAAGTTAGCAAGCAAGCGAACATACAAGCCTCGCACTTGCTTGCTTGCTTGTTCCCAAGTATGTGGATCGAGAGCATACGTCCCAGTCAAGAACGTGAGAGATCGGCCAGCACGGGCAAAGCTACACGACAAAGCGCTCATGGGATGGCTGATAGGGACTGAAGGGACAAACATCTACAAGGTCTGGATACCAGCGTCCAACCGAGTCATCACATCGAGAGACGTAAAGACAGATGAGAAAGTTTATTACCACCCAAATCAGCCTCCAGCAGCCCCTCAAAGCGACCGTGTACTAGTCAATATGCTCAACGAGATCGACGAAGCAGATAACGACAGTGGTGTCGACGCAGGCGAAACGGCAATTCCAGAGCTAGAAGCACCAACAAATGTCGTACACCTAGACTCGTTATTGACGTCCAAACAAGACGTCATAATGCAAGTACAACAAGGGGCAATTAAGAAGACTACTACGCTGGCACCTAAGACGCAGGACGTTCCCGCAATAAGAAATAGGCATATCGACGCGACCATTCTCAAGAATCTACGATCGAGATCAGGGAGAAACGTACGGCTGTCACAGAAAGGTCAAGATGCGGTTAACAACCTTGAGAGGTACACTGCAAAGAAAGCACGACGACAAGCATACGCGCTACTGCTTGAACGATCAAAGCAAGGACAGCAAGTCGCGCATGCCTTTGCATCAGCACAGACAATTCGAACTCACCGGCAAGACTTGTCACCACCGCCAGAGTTCTGGCATCAACTGAAAAGACATGCCCAACGAAGAGAGTTCCGGCATGCCGCCGATGCTGAACTAGCATCGCTAAGATCTAAGAAAACATTCGAACTTGTAGATCGCCTAAAAGATAAGCAATTATTACCACTAAAGTGAGTGTTTACCTACAAGTTAGACGACGCTGGATACCTCAACCGCCATAAAGCACGAGTATGTGTGAGAGGTGATCTACAGCACAATGTCTCAGACGACATCTATGCAGCAACTGGCGCGTATCGCAGCCTGCGAATACTCATGGCTCTCGTAGCTGCATTCGGACTTCTTTACCACCAAACAGACTTTAAGAATGCTTTCACTAATGCAGAGATGGACGAAGAGGTATACACCACATGTCCACCTGGTTAGAACCAACCAGTCAAAGTCTGGAAGCTTCGAAAAGCAATCTACGTGGACGATATGCTGATTATCGCACAACCGGAAAGTATCTATCTAGTTAAAGAACTCAAGCTAAGGCTAAACAGCAGGTACGGAATCAAAGATTTAGGAGAAGTAACGTCCTTCCTCAATATCAGCATTCTCCGCAACGCCAGGGACAAGAAGCTCTGGATCAGCCAACATGGATACATTGAGAAGATCTGTACCAAGTTCGGCATTGATGGACATGAGAGAGTAGCTACAACGCTTCTTCTATCGTCATATCGTCCACAGAAGCATGAGGGCCAAGCCTCAATGCAGCAAGTCACAGAGATGCAAGAAAAAGTAGGATCGATACTGTACGCAGCGGTAGTATCACGGCCAGACGTTGCTTTCGCAGCCAGCCAGTTGAGTCAGTTTACTATGAACCCTTCACCAGAGCACCTGCGCTACGCAAACCGAGTACTCTCATATCTCCATGCAACGAAATACTATGCCATCGAATTCTCGGGCTCAGCCAAAGACGCTGAAGTACAGACAGGCGATGAAGAAGTATGTGAGCTGTCAAGTGACGCCTCGTTCGCGGACGATCCAGAGACTCGAAAGTCGACGGAAGGATATCTCATGAAGCTATTCAAGGGACCGATTATATGGCAGTCATCCAAGCAGAAGACTATAACCACGTCAACTACTAAAGCTGAGCTTCTATCGCTGTCATACACAGCAAAGGAAACGATAGGCCTATACCGACTGTTCAAACAGATACAGTTCGATCCTGAACATCAACTAAGTATACTCTATGACAACCAACAAACAACAGGTCTAATCTAGAAGGATAGACCGCAGCTATCATTAAAACTCAAGCATATTAATATCCATAATCTGTGGTTAGTTACGCGATATGGCTAATAAACTCCTAGCTGCGCGCGGCGCTGGCCAGGTCGGCGCCCACTGGCCGCGCAACTTTGTCAAGCGTACAGACAGTCTTACAACGCGTTTTAATCGAGCGTACGATAGACAGAGAACTCTAGGTGAAGACCCAGTCTTAATAAAGGGCTGGTTTGAGCTTATAGAGCGGACAAAAGCCAAGTATGGCATCTGTGACGAGGACGTCTACAACTTTGACGAAGCCGGCTTTATGGTGGGCAAGATCACGACGCAGCTGGTCGTTACAGCGTCAGAAAGGAGAGGCCGGCCAAAGTCTGTTCAGCCAGGCAATCGTGAGTGGGTGACGTTGATCGCTGCGATCAACGCAGCTGGCTGGGCAGTCCCACCGTTTCTCATCTTTGCCGGCCAGCATCATCTATCTGCCTGGTACGAGGAGGCAGAGATCCCGCGCGACTGGGCGATCGCAGTTAGCGACAATGGCTGGACGAATGATGAGCTAGGTGTTGCATGGATAAAGCACTTCGATACCCACACGAAGACTCGCGTTGTCGGCACACGTCGCCTACTTATCCTTGACGGCCATGAGAGCCACCAGTCTCTCGAGTTTCAAGAGTTCTGTAAGGAGAACGATATATATACGCTTTATATAAGCTCGGACACCTAGTAATGGCCACACCCAGTAGTGGCCACCCCAATCAAAACAGCGTCACCAAACTTTGAAGCCAAATATCATAGCAACAATGATTAAATTCGCCACTTGCTACACATAGAATCAAAAGTAGCACTACTAGAAGCAATCTGTCTAGTTATAGTGGTTTTTCTTTGCTGCCGTCTAGTAGTTTTGACTGTTTCAGCCGCAGCAGCTTCTATCGCG